>NC_134847.1:8256054-8558824 GCF_965363235.1 Mytilus galloprovincialis
AAAATTCAGTTAAAAATATCAGTTCCTATGGCTTAATGATGTATAAATATGAATTTTAAGCAAAGGTCAAAATCTAGAACGTCCAATTAACCTATGACCTTGACCTCAATTTCAAGGTCATAGACTAAACATCTCAAATAAAAAGACACTAGTTCCTTAATATGTATGGTTCATGAGTAAAATCACTTTACGCATAATTCTTAATATAAGAGGGGCGAAAACTCCCTTTTATTGTTTACGCACCCTCGCAACCAAAATTTATAAGTTACAACATGTCGCAACTAACAATTTAGTAAAAAAAAATTGTCGATATCTTATAAGGTTAATGAAAAAAGGTGAAAAATAAGCCAAAATCAAAATTAAGAATTTGACCTTGACCTTTGACTTTGACCTAATTTTCATTTTTTTGGACCAAGGATCTTAAATCAAAAGACCCTAGGTCTCTATCACTTATAGTTTACCAGTTAGAAATGCATATCACTGAATTCATATATAAAAGGGGGGATAACTCTCATATGGAGTCTCCGGATAGCTTCCGTTGAAATGAAACAGAACATCCAAAGGATTTAACAAGCAATTTGGAAAAATAAATTTGTCGGTTTCTTATACGGTTGCGAAGCCTTAGAGATAACAAGAAAAACAGTGTTCGGGGAGATAACTCTTACAAGGTAAAGTTTTTTGTTACGCGGTGTCAGTTTCAGAAGCGTATTAACTGTTCGATATCATATACCATATATCTAAGCGACATCTTGCGAAACAAAAAAACAGTGAAGGAAAAAAAAGTTGGCGGAAGAAAAAAAATAATAATAATTAAAAACCAATTGTTCAAAGAACAATTGAAGGTCTTTCAACCAATAAGGATCTATTTAGATATGAAAATATTAAAATTCAGTTGAAAATGTCAGTTCCTATGGCTGAATGATGTATAAATATGAATTTTAAGCAAAGGTCAAAATCTAGAACGTCCAATTAACCTATGACCTTGACCTCAATTTCAAGGTCATAGACTAAACATCTCAAATAAAAAGACACTAGTTCCTTAATATGTATGGTTCATGAGTAAAATCACTTTACGCATAATTCTTAATATAAGAGGGGCGAAAACTCCCTTTTATTGTTTACGCACCCTCGCAACCAAAATTTATAAGTTACGACATGTCGCAACTAACAATTTAGTAAAAAAAAATTGTCGATATCTTATAAGGTTAATGAAAAAAGGTGAAAATAAGCCAAAATCAAAATTAAGAATTTGACCTTGACCTTTGACCTTGACCTAATTTTCATTTTTTTGGACCAAGGATCTTAAATCAAAAGACCCTAGGTCTCTATCACTTATAGTTTACCAGTTAGAAATGCATATCACTGATATCATATATAAAAGGGGGGATAACTCTCATATGGAGTCTCCGGATAGCTTCCGTTGAAATGAAACAGAACATCCTAAGGATATAACGAGCAATTTGGAAAAATAAATTTGTCAGTTTCTTATACGGTTGCGAAGTAGTAGTGGCCACAAGAAAAACAGTGTTTGGGGAGATAACTCTTACAAGGTAAAGGTTTTTGTTACGCGGTGTCAGTTTCAGAAGCGCATTAACTGTTCGATATCATATACCAAATATCTAAGCGACATCTTGTGAAACAAAAAAACAGCGAAGGAAAAAAAAGTTGGCGGAAGAAAAAAAAAAAAAAAAATAATAATAATAATAATCAGAACGAATACAATAGGTCTTTCAACAGAAAGGTTGAAAGACCTAATTAAAAACCAATTGTTCAAAGAACAATTGAAGGTCTTTCAACTAATAAAGATCTATTTTGATATGAAAATATTAAAATTCAGTTGAAAATGTCAGTTCCTATGTCTTTATGATGTATAAATATGAATTTAAAGCAAAGGTCAAAATCTAGAACGTCCAATTAACCTTTGACCTTGACCTCAATTTCAAGGTCATAGACGAAACATCTCGAATCAAAAGACACTAGTTCCTTAATATGTATGGTTCATGAGTAATATCACTTTACGCATAATTCTAAATATAAGAGGGGCGAAAACTCCCATTTATTGTCTACGCACCCTTGCAACCAAAATTTATAAGTTACGACATGACGCAACTTACAATTTAGTAAAAATAATTTGTCGATATCTTATAAGGTTAATGAAAATAAGTGAAAATAAGCCAAAATCAAAATTTAGAATTTGACCTTGACCTTTGACCTTGACCTAATTTTCATTTTTTTGGACCAAGGATCTTAAATCAAAAGACCCTGGGTCTCTATCACTTATGGTATACCAGTTAGAAATGCATATCACCTATATCATATACAAAAGGGGGGATAACACTCATATGGAGTCTCCGGATAGCTTCGGTCAAAATAAAACAGAACATCCTGAGGATATAACGAGCAATTTGGAAAAATAAATTTGTCGGTTTCTTATACGGTTGCGAAGCCTTAGAGATAACAAGAAAAACAGTGTTCGAGGAGATAACTCTTACAAGGTAAAGTTTTTTGTTACGCGGTGTCAGTTTCAGAAGCGTATTAACTGTTCGATATCATATACCATATATCTAAGCGACATCTTGGGAAACAAAAAAACAGTGAAGGAAAAAAAAGTTGGCGGAAGAAAAAAAAAAATAATTAAAAACCAATTGTTCAGAGAACAATTGAAGGTCTTTCCATCAAAACAATGTATTTTGATATGAAAAGTTGTGAAACTAAGTTTAAAATGTCATTTCAATTGTCAAATGATAGCTCCTAGTAAGCTGATTCCAAAAATATATTGTTTCCATACATTTTTTTTTTAAATAAGGGAGATAATTTGTTACTTCCGGTTTGAAAAATGTTACTTCCGATTATATTTGAATATTTATTTGAAACCGATTCCAAAAATATCTGGTTCTATATACTTTTAAATTAATAAAGTACAAAAAATAGCTACTTCCGGTTTACAAAAGGTCACTTCCGGTTGTTTTTATCAAGGTTAAATGGTTTGATACCTTTTTCTAAAAGTTGTATATCTTTATCATGTATACATATAGAATAAAAGCAAAGGTCAAAATCTAGAACGTCAAATTAAGCTATGACCTTGAGATCAATTTCAAGGTCATAAACCAAGGACCTCAAATCAAAAGACCTTAGGTCTTAATTATATTTAGTTAATGAGTTATATCACCAAACGCGTATTTTTTAATACAAGAGGGGAGAAAACTCCCTTTTACATTCAACGTACGCTTGCAATGAAAATTTACATCTTACGACATGTCGCAACTAACAATTTAGTAAAAATAATTTGTTGATATCTTATACAGTCTTTGGATATAAGTGAAAATAAGCCAAATTCAAATATTAAAATATGACCTTGACCTTTGACCTTGACCTAATTTTCATTTTTTGGGACCAAGGACCTCAAATCAAAAGATCCTAGGTCTCTATCACTTATGGTTTATAAGATAGAAATTCATATCACTTATATCAGATGCATAAGGGGAAATAACTCTCATATGGAGCGGTCATATTGCTTCGGTCAAAATAGGACAAATCATGCGAAGGATATAACGAGCAATTTTGTAAAATAAATTTGTCATAATCTTTTACGGTTGCGAAGGAGATGCGATAACAAGGAAAACAGTGTTTGGGGAGATAACTCCTACAAAGAAAAGTATTTGTTTACGCAGGGTAAATTTCAAAAGCGCATAAACTGTTCGATATCATATACAAAATATCTAAGCGACATATTGCGAAACAAATGTTTATCGCAAGAACAAAATTAGGCGGAAGAAAAAAAAAAAAATAATCAGAAGAAAAACAATAGGTCTTTCCACAGAAAAGTGGAAAGACCTAATAATAATTAAAAACCAATTGTTCAAAGAACAATTGAAGGTCTTCCAACCAATAAGGATCTATTTTGATATAAAAATATTAAGATTCAATTGAAAATGTCAGTTGCTATGTCTTTATGATATAAAAATATGAATTTCGAAGAAAGGTTAAAATCTAGAACGTCCAATTAACCTATGACCTTGACCTCAATTTCAAGGTCATAAACTAAGGATCCCAAATCAAAAGACCCTAGGTCAGTATTATGTATGGTTTATGAGTAATATCACTTTACGCATAATTCTAAATATAAGAGGGGCAAAAACTCCCATTTATTGTCTACGCACCCTTCCAATCAAAATTTATAAGTTACGACATGTCGCAACTAACAATTTAGTAAAAATAATCTGTCGCAATCTGATAAGATTAATGAAGTAAGTGAAAATAAGCCAAAATCAAAATTTAAAATTTGACCTTGACCTTTGACCTCGACCTAATTTTCATTTTTTTGGACCAAGGATCTTAAATCAAAAGACCCTAGGTCTCTATCACTTATGGTTTACCAGTTAGAAATGCAAATCACTTATATCATATATAAAAGGGGGGATAACTCTCATATGGAGTCTCCGGATAGCTTCGGTCCAAATGAAACAGAACATCCTGAGGATATAACGAGCAATTTGGAAAAATAAATTTGTCGGTTTCTTATACGGTTGCGAAGCCTTAGACATAACAAGAAAAACAGTGTTCGGGGAGATAACTCTTACATGGTAAAGGTTTTTGTTACGCGGTGTCAGTTTCGGAAGCGTATGAACTGTTCGATATCATATACCATATATCTAAGCGACATCTTGGGAAACAAAAAAACAGTGAAGGAAAAAAAATTTGGCGGAAGAAAAAAAAAAATAATAATCAGAACAAAAACAATAGGTCTTTCACCTGAAAGGTTGAAAGACCTAATAATCAGAACAAAACCTATAGGTCTTTCAACCGAAAGGTTGAAAGACCTAATAATAATAATAATAATAATAATAATCAGAACAAATACAATAGGTCTTTCAACTGAAAGGTTGAAAGACCTAATAATCAGAAGAAATCCAATAGGTCTTTCCACGGAAAAGTGGAAAGACCTAATATTAAAAACCAGTTGTTCAGAGAACCATTGATGGTCTTTCCACCACTTACAACATATTTTGATGTGAAAATATTAAAAATTCAGTTGATATGTCAGTTCCTATGACTTTATCATGTCTAAATATGAATTTGGAGCAAAGGTCAAAATCTAGAACGTCCAATTAACCTATGACCTTGACCTCAATTTCAAGGTCATAGACTAAGGATCTCAAACCTAAAGACACTAGTTCCTTAATATGTATGGTTCATGAGTAATATCACTTTACGCATAATTCTAAACATAAGAGGGGCGAAAACTCCCATTTATTGTCTACGCACCCTTTCAACCAAAATTTATAAGTTACGACATGTCGCAACTAACAATTTAGTAAAAATAATTTGTCGATAAGTTATACGGCTTTTGAAAATAAGTGAAAATCAGCCAAAATCAAATTTTATAATATGACCTTGACCTTGACCTTGACCTTATTTTCATTTTTTTGGACCAAGGACCTAAGAGATAACAAGAAAAACAGTGTTCGGGGAGATAACTCTTATTTGGGAAAGTATTCGGTTAAAACGAGTTGGTTTCAAAAGCGTATAAACTGTTCGATATCATATTCCAAAAATCTAATCGACATCTTGCGAAACAAAAAAACAGCGAAGGAAAAAAATTAGGCGGAAGAAAAAAAAAAAAATAATAATAATAATAATAATCAGAAGAAATCCAATAGGTCTTTCCACGGAAAAGTGGAAAGACCTAATAATCAGAAGAAATCCAATAGGTCTTTCCACGGAAAAGTGGAAAGACCTAATTATTTGTTCTGTAATCATTTTTCATAAGAACAACACATTTAATTATAAATATTAAGCATACATTTTTTTAGATACAATTGTTTATTACCTAAAATAAAAAGATTATGATTGTTTAATGATGGCACGTGTCAAACGGTTCATTGATTTTCGGCATATCAAAGAAAAACGGGCACGTGCCTAAATAATGTTGAATATCTTGTTTATTTATGATTATTTTTCTATAAAATTTGAAATTTATGCATGAAATATCAATCTCTAACATAATATGTAAAAATAATACACACAACAACACTCCTTCTAGTCCTTAGTTGCATTATATAGTCCTTAGTGCACTAAGGAGTCCTTAGCAGTGTTTAGACGTACCGTGATATTCTAGCCTAACGTGTTGATGTGTCTGTTGTCAGAGATGCACATAGACCTAGGTGAACAATACTGTCTTTAGTTACATCTAGTGTTTAGTTCCATAAAATTTCAGTTATTATCAAATTTTGTTGAAGAATTTATTGGTGAAAGTTAATGTAAATGTTCAGTTGCAAATACTACATGCATATTGAGAACACAATAGAAGTATGGTTACTGGCAAATCTATCCAGGCATCTCCACAATAAAAATATCTTCACGGAAAGCAAGCTATACTAAATAAAATAATAAAAAACACTTATGTACGATTTTCAAAGTTGTTTAAGTAATTGTAGTGTATTGGATATACCTGTTGGACGCATGTTTCTGTCTTGTCATTACTTTCAATGAAAAGCTGGTGGTATTCTTAGCCCCAACACCATGTGTTGTTTTAAAATTGCTTCTGATTTTATTCACAGTTTTTGTTCAGATGGTGTCACAGTCATGTCTCAGTACCCAACAAGTCGGTTGAGTACAGGAACCCTGATGAGTTCAAAATGATGAGTCCTCTATGCAGAAAGAAAATTCCGCACATAGAGGCGGGCCTCTTTTGGTCACTAAACAATAATGAATAATAGTTCAGAGAAATGGTTGCTACACTAAACACTAAAATGCACTTTTGAACTTAAATTGAAAAAAAGCACATGAGATTACCAAAGGATAAAGGTTTCTGCTTTGAGACAGGCGATGGATGTATACTCATGACTTTTGATATCTCAACCGGCCCCTATTCCTTTAGCAAATGAGGAATAAACAACCACAATGCATTAAACAAGAGAAAACTCGATTTAAAAGAAGCCAGAGTCAAATGTAGAAATAGGTAACAGAAGAAACTACGCAAATGGCAATAATAAACATAAAATAACAAACGGACCAGTAGCAGTAACTCAATGCAAGCTCCATGTTTGAAGTACACTTATCGGTAATTTGTGTCATTGGTAGAAAAATTAACAATTCTTAAACAATAATATCTGGGAATATTTGGTCTGCTCCAATAAAATAATATCCTTTCCTACTACAAAAACATATAAAACTATTCTCTGTTCTTTTGTTGAGTTCACAAATAGATTTTTCTCTAAGATATTTCATTCTCCCATAGGATATTTGTTTCTCCTATAGGATATTTATTTCTCCTATAGGATATTTCTTTCTCCCATAGGATTTTTTTCTCTCTTATGAGTTGCTTTGATCTCCCATAGGATTTTTAATCTCCCTTAGGATTTTTAATCTCCCTTAGGATTTATTTATTACCCTTAGGATTTATTTATTACCCTTAGGATTCTTTTTTATCCCACAGGATATTTTTTCTGTTATGAAATCCCTTAGGATATTTATTAATCCTATCGGATATTTTTAATCCCATGGGATTATTTTATTAGACTAATATCCTGTAGGATAAAAAATATCCTATAGGAAATGCTTTTATTTTTCCGTAGGGATTTTTTTAATCCTAAGGGCGAAACTATATCCTATAGGATATTTTTATTCTCCTAAGGGATTATAAATCCCTTAGGATTTAAATATCCTGTAGGATATAAAAAATATCCTATGGGATTATGACTTTATCCTATAGGATTTCTCAAAATCCTGTAGGATTTTTAAAAATCCTATGGGAGAAAAAAATATCCTACAGGATTTTGTCACTATTTTCACTCCAGTTGCCGAACCGGGCGAGCCACACCAATTTTTTTTTTTGTATTGTGTTATTTATCCCCAGAGGTATATTATTGCCAAATTTGATGATTCTACGACAAAAAAAAGTGTGGTTCCAATTTGCACTTATGAGAAGTGCAAATTAATCCAAGAACATGTTATAAGTTTGTTGTATTTATATGTAGTGTATAAAGGAGTTTGCATCTTGATATGTGTAAATAAAAGGGGGGAGAAGACATGCGCAATGTTCTTCACATTTGAAGGAGGGAACGCAATTCAAAACCATAAGCAGAAGAAAAACAAACAAAGTATATCTAGAAGATGCCACTGATTTTGTACATACACCAAACGGTCAAAATGATTTAATCTCTATTTTTTTTAAACAAATGCATTTAGCTTATACAAACATACAAGGAGTGGGACACGTTGTTATGAAAAGTAATTTAAATAAACTGTTAGTAAACCAAGTCTGGACTGGTCAACTTAAAAAAGAAAAATACTTTTTTGCACTTTTAAGAGGCATTTTTTCACACTAAAAAAAGTCCATAAAAGAATACAAATGTTATCAGTGAATATATACCAATTGGCTATCTAAACCTTGAAACAAAACCATGGCATGAGGAATACACTGAAAATTTGTTTTTATGCAAAACAAGACAGTAAAACAATAGATGCAGCATCAATGAAAGGAGGTGTCAATGAGGCAGCAACCTGTGAACCCAATGACATTCTTTACCAAAAGTAGACATCAACATGATTAACAGGACATCTTGTTGACTGAAACAAAAATTGAGAATAAAAGTACCAAAAGGTCAACATTATACAAGTATAAGAACATGCGGTATGAATACCAATGAGACAACTATCCACCCCAAGTTCAAATGAGGTGGATGAGAGCAAGTATAGGCAACTGTATGGCCTTTAACAATGATAAAAATGCATGCATGATTTTGATAGAGAATACAGACAGGGAATGTGTCAAAGAGACATCAACCCGACAAAAGAGCAGGAAACAATCCAATGCCACCAATGGGTCGTGTCATCACCAAAGCGAGATAATCTCGCATCCCGTAGCGGGATTCAGCTTGCAGCAAGACATTTCTAAATGTATATTTCTGTATGATGTTTTTTTCCAAACATTTTGTTTTCATATATGCTATGCTGGTGACCAAAAATTAATATGATTTTATTAACATTTACTTTATTTTGTAGACACACCAATGATGATTTCGGGACACAGATGTTATGTGTAAAATGTGAAGAATTAAAAAAATCTATATAAATATTCGAATTTTCATTGTATCATAAACAGCTTCAATTTTATAAGAAAAAAGATTCAAAGATTTTTTTTTAATTACTGAAGCAGCAATCATTATAAATAAATCACAGTATCAAAAATGTTGGGTTAACATTATTTTGATAGCAACCACAAAGGGAAAAAAGGTACACAGACATATATTAAGTAAATAAAACATACATCAAGAAACACATTGTTGTCAGATATGTCGGAGAATTAAGATTTGTATTAACAAATTAAAAATCATATAAACAATTTAACAGTTTTCACGTTTGCGTTGTATCTCATTTACATGTCTGGCCCTTCTCAGTTAACTATATGCTATGGAGTTTTCTTAATATTTGAGGCCGAGCAGTGATTATATTTGCGAATATCCATGTCATTTAAACTCTGATGGGTTGTTGCCTCATTAGCAATCATACCAATTTCCTTATTTTATATAAAGGTTCACATGTACAGGATCCCGAGAATTCGAAGTTGTTGTTTTTGTGAAGCTGCCCTTTTATACAAAAGTCTTGATGGATATGATAATAGTTTGTAGTAGGAGAATACACTTTTCAGTTATTTTTTGTACAAGTTACTATGCAGTATGGGATAAATCCCATTTCATCTTTTCCATGTGATTGATTAAAACATGCATTCAAAGAGTATTGGGTTTCATGAATGACTGGTTAACTTCTGAATTTCTTCATAGACACGGAGACTGTCAAAGTGGTATTGTGTGAAGGTTGGTCCCCAAATGTTTTCTTCCCAAAAGGATTAGGCGATATAGATTATTGGTGAAACATTCAGACTATTCTGTCGTTAGCAATTTTAAGATCAGTTAATTTTGTAAATAAAAATTAAGTTGACTCATTGTGTGATCTCACTGATCTGCAGTGATAAGTTGTTAAGCAGGGTTTTCTACATTGTAATCTTAGTATTTGTATGAGTTGTTTTTCTTTCCATAAACGTGCTTTTCCAGTAAGGTAAGTGCGTCAGATATCTGAAAGATTATTATAAAAAGGAAAGCATAAATTATAACAAGAATTTACAGAAATAAGAATGAGACAAAACTAAGAAAAATGGATAAAAATTAAAAATAAGGAATACAGACTAACGTGGCTACAATATACCGACTGTTGGTTGATTAACGTCAAGTGGCAAATATTTCATGAATGTTCAGGCCGATGTGATACAATATAAAGAATAGAGAATATATATAGTGGTGTACTATAGTATGAAAATAGAGAAAAATGGTAGTTTATAGTATGTATATTAAACGTGGTGTGTTAAAATATAAAAATAGATTGACTTTTCTTTTGGGTTGCTTGGTTATCGTCTTGTGGTAAATAGTGTATGTTCAGGACGAAAAAAAATAACAATAATTATAAAGATGAGGTCCTAAATTATAGCCCGTTGGGGATACATGTTCGAGAAATTATAACTCACCAGAAAATTAAGGTATATTGTATTGCTTTATGTACAACGTTCCACCTACGGATCCCTCTCTTAGCGCGCAGAGAGCGTGGTATCCTCTATACACGACCAGTGGCGGATCCAGAACTTGTTATAAGGAGGGCACTATACAGTCATGCTACAGTGTTTCCTTATATGATATAATCAACCAAATTTTTCCCACGAAAAAAATCATGTCTTTGATTTTCTTATACATGTGTACAAAATTCAGAAAAAAAGATCGCCGCTAATTACAGTTTTGTTATCGTTCTTTTTTTTAACATTGCCCATCTGCAAGTTGGGCAACATAGGATCAGCTACAAGAATGTCAGTTTTAATAGTCACATATAAATGTAACGTTACACTGTTTACTGTTGTTATTTTTTGTTTAAATATAATGGGGATAACTGAAGTGCTATTTATAGATATGTTCTATATTTAATTATTTGTTACGCCCCCTATAAATATCTGACCAGTCCGGTTAATCACCCCAGACGCTATATTTAAAAATGCGTCTGGGTTATCGAGACTAAAATATGATACACATAAAAAAAATATGGAGTCACCTCTTTGTCATAAGTTATCTCTAATACTGTAAATTAATAAATTATTGCGATATTTTTATTATCGCAATAATTCTAACTCTCATTTTGAAATTTTTATACATGTACATATGAATTATACTAGATTTTTCTCCATATCGTGAAAAGTAAAAATTGCATTTAAGCCTTAAATGACAAAATCACAATAATACCTGCATGCCATTATTTCTGAAATTACAGTCCTCATATATATATAATAATTCATACCTGCAATTTAATGATATGTATAAACTGGGACATCTATTCTGGACATTCCTATAGGAAGTGGAAATGATCAAATATCACAGTGGTATTTCTGTAAATATATCAACTGAGACATCAATTCTAGACATTCAATAGTACATCAATATGGTGAAGTCTTAGGAACCCAACACAACTATTTGACTTATTTGAGGTTCTATTCCTACACAAGGTCCCAATTACATTTTATGTTGTTTCATTTCAAGAATGTATCTTGTATCGTCAGCCATGAGTATAAAGGAGGAAAATGTTTTGAAAGTATTTCATCACGGTGAGGTTCTACTCTATCTGACTATGACCTTGCTTCACATGTATATGGCATTTTACTATATTTCATTAATTATAAAAAAAAAATCCAGTATCAAACGAGGGCATCTGATGATTATCTTTAAATGAATAATGAACAAATATCCTGATCTTTCCTTAATTTTACTACTTGAATCAATAGCATGTGATCAACCATCTTTCGGTACATAAAATTGAGAATGGAAATGGGGAATGTGCCAAAGAGACAACAACCCCGACAATGAAAAAGACAACGGCAGAAGGTCACCAACAGGTCTTCAATGTAGGGAGAAATTTCCGCACCCGGAGGCATCCTTCATCTGGCCCCTTAACAAATATATACTAGTTCAGTGATAATAACCCCATACTAAACTCCAAATTGTACATAAGAAACTAAAATTAAATATAATACAAGACTAACAAAGGCCAGAGGCTTCTGATCATGACTTGGGACAGGCGCAAAAATGCGGCGGGGTTAAACATGTTTATGAGATGTTTATGCATGCAAGAAGTTATCTCATTATGTTAAAAGTATCTTAATGTAAAACAAACTATATGTTTACCTCTGAACTAAAGCTTTGAGCACCTTATTATCTTGGTGATGTAATCCTAAAATTAAATACTAAATATTATTAAATGACTCATAGCATTTTGAAGTAAACAAACTACAAAATGTCATGCATGCATATCTGCCAACTGTCACTATTTGCGAGGATTTCCCCCATGGAGGCTCCAAAATGAAAATTTTGAAAGAGCATTTTTTTCCATAATTTAAAGCAAAACAATCAATTTAACCATTGGTATAGCATTGTAAAAGCATGATAAGCTAATAAACACCATTAAAATAAATTTGAAGACCCCCTCCCCTTGGAGCAAGAAACCCAAAACTCAATTCCAGCCTTTCCTTTGTAGTAAGAAACCTTTTAGTATAATTTCAGAGAGATCCATACACTTAAACACAGGTCATTGTCTGTAAACTAGAAAAATGCTTCTTTTTTGCCCTTTTTTGGCCCCTTATTCCTAAATGTAAAGGGTTATTAAGTTAATAGGGCTTCCAAAAAATATTTGAGCCAGCCGGACATTTTATATCTGATCCTGATTTTAATCCCTTAAGCCTTAGTCACAAAAGGCAATTATGGTAATCAGATGGCCATTCCAATGATTGACATTACATTTAAATAACGATTTTAAACTTTACTTTGATATGAATTTGATGTTCGGATGAAAACTGTTAAATTGTCAGTGCATCATTCAAAGTGTGCACTTTAGCGTGCTCATATCTGCCTTAGACTCTTTATTTGTGCAAAATAACATTGTCAAAAACTTTACTTTCGTTTTTTCTAACCAGATGTTGATTTGACAATGATAAAACATGGACCATAAACGGATACGGAAAATCTGTAATAATAACGTGGACAGAGCTTCTTCACTCAGTCGTGCAAGGTACAAAGCACGACTGAGTGAAGAAGCTCTGCCCACATTATTATTTCAACAAAATACTTGAAATGAACGTAATATACAGGTATCAATGATAATTTTAGCATTTTTGAAGAAATGTAGGATGCATAATTAATTTTCCCACCTGTGCACATGCGCACATGTGTTCTAGTTCAGAGTTCATACAACGTAGTTCTGACGATTTTTCATTTAAAACCTTTTTTAATTTTTCATCAAATCATGTTGATAAACTAATTTCTTATAATTTTAATCTTTTGGACTAAATCAATTTATAGATACAAACCGCTGAAATGTAAGAAAATAATTGTGAATAGACTGATCAATTTATACGATGTCCGGTACTGAAAATAGTTCACCTGTCACCTGAACAGGTAGATTTCAACTGTCCAACTACTAATTAGCCTTGATTAAAATTAAAAAGTATGGAAGGGGTTGTGTTGATAGTAATTAATTATCATGTCACTTTTATAACCAGAAATGTGTTGAAGTTAAAGGCAAAAGGTTGGATCAAAAAGATCGTGAATTATGTTAAAATGACTGAAAAAGCCTTGAAAACTAAAAAGTATATGACCGTACTTTCATGCTTTGCCCAGCCGGACTTTCACCGGACATTATACCAATGACCGGAATATATGACCGTTTTGGAAGCCCTGTATAATAATTAAATATTAATCCCAAACTGACACCAAGCCTTCCCTTCATTATATGGAACCTTGTGGTGCAATGCCAGAGAGATCCATACAGTTAATCATAAGTTATTGTCACAAAGCTTCAAAAAAAGCTTGTTTTGGCCCCTTTTTGGCCCTTAATTCCTAGACTGTTTACCCCATAACCCTTTAAATAAATCCAACCTTCTACTTAAAAATATGAACATTGTGGTACAATTTCAGAGTAATTGAAACACTTATACACAACTTATTGTCCTGAAACTAGATAAGGCCCCTAATTCCTAAACCGATATGACCATAACCCCTAAAATCGATCCCAACCTTACTTATGTGGTTATAAACATTGTGTTAAAATTTTATTGATTTCTATTAATTTATACTAAAGTTATTATCTGGAGACCATCTGTCTTCAGTCTAAATAAAATTAGTAAGTCAAATGGATACTTTAACAAATATTGATATTCTTACTTAATATTTTATATGTAAATGTCATGAATTGAAATATTTTTTTTTTTTACTCTGATTGGATATGATAAGAACATGTGATATACTATGCTTTACTTTGATTGAGTAAGAGCATGTAATACAAAATGTCTTACTCTAACTGGGTATAACAAAACATGTGATATAAAAAGTCTTACTCTGATTGGGTATGACAAGAACATGTGATATAAAATGCCTGAACAACACCACAGATCCTTGGTAATGTAGCACCAATGACATCCTGGTCCTCTAAACTCATATGTTTTCAAATTCACTCAGATACTTGAAGTTTATCTTTACTACAGTTCACATTTTTGTGACGTAGCAATGATGACCAAAAAAAGTTGAACTAAGAATAAATTGGCAATTTATTGTTGGTTCATGTTGATGAAATAGATCACCTAATATTTATGGCCACTCCTGGCTTTCAAATTTTTTATAATTCTGTTTGAAAATTAATCAAGAAAAGGCTTCAGACATACAAAATGTCTTCTGCAGTAAAGAATGAAAACAAAACTAAATTTCATGTCTGTAGTGCTTTTCTGGATTTACCTTCATCTGGAACGCTCAAAGTTGAAAATTTAAAAGCCAAGGACTGTCAACTTGATGGACTTTCACTGTTTTATTCTTCACGACCCTTCATTTCTATCATTAACATACACTGTATATTCATAAATTTTTGCATACTTTTTTGTTCCTTTTTTTCCACATACTACAGTTGTTAAACAACAAAACAAAAATGTGAGATTAGTTTTTATAATGTTTGGTATGAGCCATTCAAAAAGATATCAAAATTCAGAATGTCACTCTTTGATTTTGAAAAAAATCACTATTTTCAAAATAAACAAATCAGGGCAATTTTTTTTAAATTTAGAGTAAATTGCATGTGTTTGTCTCTATTATACAATTTAAGATATAATTTCAGTGATATAAATAATTTAATAACCTTGAATATCCTTATAGTTTTTGGTGAGACAGGAGTGACACCATTGGCTACTGCTGACTGTATGGATGATGTCATAGACTGGTACACTGATGTGTAAAGTTTACATAGAACTCTGACACAGGTCAACAGTACAGAAACATGGACTTCAACATTACTGGCCTGGATAAGCTGTAAGCAGAGAAAAAACATAAATTTCAACATTACTGGATAAACTGAAATCAGAATTAATTTTCTATAAAATGATCAATCAAAAGATCAAAGGAGGGAATTAAATTATGTACACCTAGTACTGCCATATCCCTTAAGGAAACAAATAGAGAATGTGTCTATAGGCCACAGATGCTCCAACTTATTAATATGTTCCATTTAACTTCCACATACACATTTAGGATTCCCATAGTTTGGACCGTTTTGGTGAATACAAGCATTGTGTATAAATTTCATAACATTTGGTTGAGGCAAACTGTAGTTCATGAACTGAAACAACAGATTCAGCATTTTTAAAAATTTATAAAGGGTCATAACTCATAGAAGTAAAAGTGATGCCATCCAATTTCAAACATAATCAGTATTTCGGGGTCATATGCATTGTGTTGTAAGTTTCATAACATTTGATTGAGGCAAACTAAAGTCAGAGAACTGAAACGAAGAATTCAGCAATATTTATGTTTATAAAGAGGAATAACTCATGGATGGTATAAGTGATGTCACCCTATATCAAAATTGATCTTGTGTTTAGTGGTTAAAATCATTGTGTATAAGTTTTATAACATTTGCATGTTTAATTTGATGCAAACTAAGAATTAGAGAACGGAAACCAATTTTGGGGACATAAGGATGGACAAATGTGACAGATAGGATGAACAAGGTAACACTTAATGCGGGGTCCATAAAAAGCCACTTATTCATAGCCCAATTGCTTTCTATGTTAAATCTGCACTTTGAAGAATAAATGGCTACTTTTCCTCAAGTTCAAAAACAGTGGCAGTCAATCATGTCAGTTATAGAACTATCCTGACTTGTGTTGGATAATTCAACTTACGCAGAGTGCACTGGTTCCTGGATTTTCGGTTGTACAAAAAACTACTGAACTGAACAGTAGAGCAAATGTGCTCCCTGTTATAATTTCATATATCTTTTTTATTATTCAAAAGAAACTTTCAACAAGGGTTCTACAGTGATTAAAAGTCCTTAAGCTCTCATTTGTTACCAAAATTACTAAAATTGTTCACTATTGACAAAGTTACAGCTATCATACGAACTATTTTGCAAAATAATACAATTTTTTTCTAAATAGGACCAAATGTTGACAAATAAATCACAAATGAGGTCAGGTGTCTGACAAACAGGTATACTTTTACAATGATGCCTTTAAAAATAAGTTTATTGGTCCTAAAGCCCATGTTAATTAAAAAAAAAATTAAAAAAAAAATAGTTTTTTAGTAAATAGTCTGGTAATTTAATAACTGTTAAATTTTATAACTTGTTAGTATTATTGATTAAACGTTATTTTTTTGGCATGATATGAAAACAGAAAATTTATTTTATTAGAAGCTGTTTTCTTTATTTATTTTTTTAAGAATAATACTGCCAATAACCTAATGCTTAATTTTCCTAGAATAATTACCTTTGAAAAATTATTAACTGTAAGAATCGTAATCGTTAACTGTAATAATTTGATACGCCAGACGCATGTTTCTTCTTCATAAGACTCATCAGTGATGCTCAAATCAAAAAAGTTTCAAAGCCAAACAAGTACAAAGATGAAGAGAATTGAGGACCCAAAACTCCAAAAAGTTGTGCCAAATACGGCTAACTAAGATAATCTATTCCTTGGATGAGAAAATCCTTAGTTTTTCGAAAAATTCAAATTTTTGTAAACAGAATACACATATATTCATCTATGATAACAGACATTTAATTCTTTTTTATTGCAACCAATCTATTCCTGGGATGAGAAAATCATTAGTTTTTCGAAAAAAATCAAAATTTTGTAAACAGAAAATTTATAAAAATGACCATATATTTGATATTCATGTCAACACCGAAGTGCTGACTACTGGGCTGGTTATACTATCGGGGACGAAACGTCCACCAGCAGTGGCATCAACCCAGTGGTGTAAATAGTTATCAAAGGTACCAGGGTTATAATTTAATACGCCAGACGCGCGTTTCGTCTACATAAGACTCATTAGTGACACTCAGATCAAAAAAGTTTTAAAGCCAAACAAGTACAAAGATGAAGAGCATTGAGGACCCAAAAATTCCAAAATGTTGTGCCAAATACGGCTAAGGTAATCTATTCCTGGAATGAGAAAATCCTTAGTTTTGTAAACAGAATACACATATATTCATCTATGATTACAGACATTTAATGCCTTTTTTTCATTGCAAACAATATTTGAGAAAAAAGTATATTTGTTCATGTACAATACTGCTAGGCTGTTTACTAAAGCCTTACATTTATCTACATTTACTAGCAGTAAGTCATATGTCCATTTTTAGTTTTTTTATATATGAAAGTAGGAAATATTTAAGAACCAGCTTTTTTTCAAACTAAAAGAAATGAAGTAAAGATTGAAATACATTTTAAACATGGCCAAGTGTGTTATCATGGTAATGGTCATTTTTCAGACAACCCTTAGTCTTACATTTTTAGGTCTTTTTTAATCATAAATCAATTTATCTATTATTGTGCATCTCTTTTTTTTAATATAAAACAGGAAATATTTTAGAATAAACTTATAATTTACACATCTTTCCAAAACAAAGTATAAACTGACTAATGCTTATAAACTGTCCTAGAATTATGACCTTTTGAATGCTAATAGTATAACTGTAAGCTATTTTAGTACAAATTTGGAATTTACATGTCTTTCCAAAACAAAGTAACTGATGACTAATGATGAAATTTCCCAACTTTATTACTTTTTGAATACTTATAATAGAACTGTAAGCTATTTCAGAACAAATTCCTTTCATAAACAAAGTTAATTGCAAATGGTTCAATTTTCCAAGAATAATTACCTTTTAATATTTAAAGTATAAATATAAGCATAAGTAACACATGCAAATTAAGACATCTCTGGTGAAAGACAGTTCAGGTATTTATCTTTGCAAAAACATCTTTTTAGATTTTTTTATAATTTATTTAAGTTCGACATTGTATGCCATTGTTAACGTTGTGTATTCTTGCTTCATTGTGTTAAATTGGTTACGTCTACTTATCTCTTTTTTTTTTTTTTTTTTTTTTTTTTTTTTTTTTTTTTTTTTTTTTTTTTTTTTTTTAAATGTTAAAATATTTTATTTGAATTTTACATTTGTTAGAGATACATGAAGTACCGGTACCTTATCCCGGCCTCGTTAACGTTAGTATATAGCATTTTATTGATAAGTTAGTACTTGTTAGTGCACAATATGTATATATAGTAATAATGACATGTATGTAACTGAATAGAAATATGATAACAAGATGTATAATAAATTCTAATTTATGAAATTAATTTAATTTTTTCTGCAACCAGATTATGGAATTTTTCATATTTGCCTTCTTTATTTATCAATATTTCGTGATATTGAAGAAATTCTTTTTTGAAAATTTCAAACATATTAATTTGTTTTGTTTTTTGTTCGGATGTATAGTATCCTTTGTATACAGTAAAAATAATAATTGTAATTAAATCATTTATACTGTAGTAACTTGTATCGTTTATTTTGTATCCGTACAAAAGTGATTTAATTGATATGATGTGATGTCCTATTTTAAGTTTATCAAGTAAAAGTTTTATTTTATCCCAAAATGATTTCAGAAATTTGCATGTTAAAAAGTAGTGCTCATAATCTTCGATGACATCACAAATATTACAAAGCGGAGTTTTAGTTATTTTCCAAGAGAAAAGTAATTGTTTGGTTGGTAAAATGTAGTGCAGAAATTTCCATCTTAACATTTTGAATTTATTATCTTGTATATAATAAAAGATATAATTTAGCATTTGTCGTCTACTTATCTCTGCTTAAGCTAATTAACAACAAATACACTCTTATTTACATAACAATTTATGCTTTTAAAAGAGTGCCAGATATGAACTCATTTGGCAAAAGTGACATTCGGACAGTTTTGCATGGTTTTCTGGCAGATTGGCTCTTAATAAACATGTCAATCTTTTATGGGAGGATTCTCAATGATCTTCAACCTCATACTTTATTTTTAACTTTTTTTATTACATTGTCACTGATGAGTATTTTGTATATAAAACATGTGTCTGGTGAATAAACTGTTTACCCTAGTATCTATGATGAGTTTATATTTAGGGTTTTGCTATTAAAACAGGAAATATTTTGAACAAACTGGTATTGTACACTTCTTTGTAACAGGATGTCACAGTTTTAGAGTTTTCCTTCCCTTGAATTATTTAAAAAATATTTCACTTTACTTTTCAGATGAAAGTTATATTTGTAAATGTACATCATTGTATGACATTAAATTTCATTGACATTTATAACATCTCATTTCCTTTCAGCTAAACCTATCAAATGATAACTGTAATTGGTTGTGCTCAGTGTATAGTTAATGTAAAGTAAATAGACAGACTGATAGGTATGTTAATCCACAAAATAACAGCATAGCAATGTCAAATTGAGTCCAGTTACATGTATTTTCAAAGAAGTAGGAATACTTTTCAAACAAATTATATTTAACGCTACTGATGTATCTGATTAATTTTGGTTTCATGGATTGAAGATAACTTGCATTTTCGTGGATATTAAATTTAAGTTGATTTGGCAAAGTCTGCGAACATTTCTTTTGAAAATTCGTAATTCGTTGAAAATTTAAATTTGTGGTTCCCCTGTTTAAACAAAATCCGTAAAATTTGTTTTTCTTACATCAATATTTTTATTGCACCTTTGTATTACCTTTGTGTTTTCATACAATGTAAAAAATAAGTCAAACTAACCTCAAAAGATTATGTCCTATGTTTGACAATTCCTCAGCTAAAGCTACCAATATTCTATCTGCCATTTCATTATTCTTTTTACACAGAAATTTCAGCACCTTCAAATACTTAAAATATAAAAAAAGAAAGTTTTTATCTTAATTTCTGGGTGTCTGATCTGTATAATATGATACAGATGGTGTATTGTTGCAGAATATGGTATTTTTACTGTGTGTAGATTTGCATGGCCTCGCTGTGATGTGTGCATAGCAAAAAATCAAATCACAAAAATACTGAACGCTGAAGAAAATTCAAATGGAAATTCTGTTATCAAATTGCAAAATCAAAAGCTCCAACACAAAGAATCCAAACAAATGGATAACAACTGTCATATTCCTGACTTGGTACAGACTTTTTCTTATGTAGAAAATAGTGGATTAAACCTGGTTTTTAAAGCTAGCTAAACCTCTCACTTGTATGACAGTTGTATCATTTGGTCTCCCTCATGCAAAGCTCTAATTCTTTTCACGGATTTGTCTATACTTTTTGGACCTTTTTGGATTATAGCTCTTCATCTTTTATATAAGCTTTGGATTTCAAATATTTTGGCCACGAGCATCACTGAAGATACATGTATTGTCGAAATGCGTATCTGGTGCAAGAAAATTGGTACCGTTAATTTTATTGCATCAAATGCCATAACATTGACAACAATGTGTGAACAAAACAAACACAATAGGTAAAAGTATCACAAATACAAGAGAAAATTTCTGTATCATTTGGTCTCTTTTGGAGAGGTGCCTCATAGGCAATCATACCACATCGTCTTATTTTTTATATGTACAGATTTTTTAATTTCAATTACCATAGATTCTTTGAGATCTTCTTGCCTGACCATCTGAATCAATTGTTCAAATAATTTAGGACAATGTGTCAGTAAATTGTCACAAGTTTCGCAGTATCCTCCCTGAAATAGATAACATAGTAAGGGTTTATATATATACATATAAAGGAGTAGGTCTGGTAAGGGCCCATTTTGGCCTCAAATTTTAGGTTCATCTGAAGAAAGATTGTGTACACTTTTTAAACACTTAAGTGTCTACTTCAGTCGATTCAATTAGGTTGTGTGAAATATTTGAACTGATTTAGTCATTTCAGAGGCTCATATTCAAGCTTAAATTACAAAATCTATCAATTATGCCATAATATGTCACTTTTCAGATAGCTTTTGTCAAAAATGAAAGTGTCCACATCTGTGTTCAACCTCAACCTTAATATATGTTATGTATTATTATCATATACAACTTACATTTAAATATTAAGAATGAACACAAATGCGGCCACATCCATTTCAGATGAAAAACCGTCTAAAATTAAATTCAAATGCTAAAATTGTAAAGACTTCAGTAATTTTGCTTTACTTGATAATGCCAGTACCCGATACATTTGCATTGTATTGTCAAAAACAGCCCATATTTATGTAATAAAAGTATACTACTTTCCAACAATAACTAAAAGTTTACATTATAACAATTTTGAAAAATTGATATATTTTGGGGCCAAAAAGGGGTCTTACTAAACCTTCTATTTTATATGACCAGTCTTACCTATGCCTAATTGAACACTATCAGCTCAAATAAATCTAAAACCATACTCACTATATCATATATAACTATGTGAAATGCTTTAGACATAAGAAATCCAGGTAAACAATAAAAATAAGAGGAATATTAACACCAATTATTATAAAGTCATTGGTGAATATTGTGGCAAGTAGATTTTTATATAGCACAAACTTGCATGTGCAATATATATTTGATGAAGGATAATATTTACCAATATTCATGCAATTCAGGTTTTACTGTCTCATCAAAGCTTGTAAAACTGTTTAACTGTTTTCCTGTTTTTGTCAATTGTGCTAATTTGAAGCAATACTTGCACTTTATTTTTTGCAATATGACAGAATATTGCAAGCTAATTTTTTGGTATATTCTTTTTGAAATAATGTTTCTATACAATAATGTACAATACAAAACATTCTAGTATGAAGTTTATATTCTGAATTTTATCATTGTATTTCAATTTTAAGAATACAATTGAGTGAGTAGTGCATTATTGTAGTAAATTTCGCAATTTTTGTTAAATAAACATGAATTCAGTCTGGCAACTCTAGGCTACAACCTGAAAGTTCTAAAATAATTCCAAAATACGATTAGAATAGTCAGATAACATCACGCAAAATGTGTTTTACATAATTTGATCAAAGCAAACAGAATTGTCCAAATTTTGAAATAAATTATGGACATTAAAAAATCCGCATGTAATTTACCCCTGTATACTATTATCAAATTAATAGTTAATCAAAGGTTCTATCACAGTTGATGATTAAATGCTGATGCATAATGCCCAAACTGCACCAAATTGTCAATATGAAAATAGCAGGGGTTGCGATGGGACACAAAACGAAATAAAATTTTTACTTCCACTGCAAATATTCTGTTGGGTTGGAAAATATCCTACCAGATACACTTCTCTTAATGAAAGACACTTGAGTCTGAGATTGTTTAGCTGCGGAACAGTAGCTCTTTGGTCCTTGTGTTATTTTTTTACCCTTTGCAACATAAAAAAAGGACCATAAGAGTTACGGTTCCGCAGTTAGAGATTGTTTTGACCTAAAAAGCATGTTTAAGGGAACATATACAAGTAATTTTATTGTTTCAGTAAATTTGTCAAATCTGTATGAAATTTGAAACAATTGACAAAATTTCTGTAACAAGGAAATAAATGCCTATGAATTTATATGGATACAAATTAGATATAACAGGAAGATGTTCTTGAAAAATATACTAACATGAAACTGAAAGGGATACCATATTTTCCAAAATTCAAAATAAAACAGTTTATGACTATTTCCTGTTATGAAATATAATCCAGTAAAAGGGCTTCGGACGCATAAAAATTAATAAGTGTTGTTTCATTTCTTTTTTGTCTCTCTGTGTAAATACAAAATAAACGTTCCACTAGATGAAAACTATGTATGTAATGGAGATTTTCATATTTCAGAGTTAATGGATTATAAATCAGTTTTGTATTAAGAAAGGTTAATTCTTTAGTTTTCTATGTTGTGTCATTGTGTTTTATTGTTTGTCTGTTTGTCTTTTTCATTTTTAGATATGGCAATGTCAGTTTATTTTCGATTTATGAGTTTGACTGTCCCTCTGGTATCTTTCGTCCCTCTCTTAAAAAATTGTGCTAATCAATCTTATCATTATGACATAAAAAATATGTGTATACTGAGCAAATGAAATTCACTTCCAGTGTATGCTGGAAACACAGGCACTTGTCTCAGAAAAAAAATCTTATATACCTTGATTGTTATATCAAGGTATATAGGACATTTTTTTTCTGAGACAAGTGCCTGTGGCTGGAAACCCTTTTACAGTATACATTGATGCCTTGGCATATTATCATGATAATTGTTCTTTATTCTACTTTTATGGATACCAAAGTAAAAAGATGATAAATCTGTCAATATTCATGTTGTTCAATTGTTTATAATACTTCATTGTTTCCCCTTTTAATATCTAGCTCAAAAAGAAAAAAATTCATTATTTTTATAAATGGTAAACTGTGTTAATTTTTGTCAGTGTAATACATTTGACAACAATGAGAACTTCACAACCATCTGGTGGAAATGTACCATGTATAAAGAAAAAAGCCTGTTGTGTTCAATTTTAACTGTCATTTAAGACAGAATCATGTAGTATTATTACAAACGTGTATCACTGCTTTCCTCTAATGTATTTTTATTTTCTTATAGAAACATACATATGTACATTCCATAAAGTGTGACAATGGCAACAGATAAAAGTGAATCATTATATCTTTACAAATTCTTGTGTCAGAAGATTGGATCTGAACAGATTGTGAGAATAAGGCGGCTAACTTCCACAATTGGTGACATAGGAAGTGACTCAAGATTAAAACAAATCTCTAGTGGAAGCAAAGGTGAAGGACTTAAAACAAAAGGCAGTGACTTGGATTTAATGTTTATTCTTCCTATTACAAAAGTGTATGAATCGGCTAGAGATATTGTTACTCCAATCAATATGTCTTATTCTGTTGTTATGGATACAGAGGATGTATCTCCATGTTTCACAAAGCTATGTCTTATCTTCAATGGTCCAAAAATAAACATTAAACTATTACGCAACATAGTGCAGATTGGTAGTTTTGGTAAATATTTTCTTTCCAGTAAATTATTAAAAAAGGTATTACTTCAGCCAGTTATTGCAAAATTCAAAATTCATGGGCCATGTTTAACTGACCTTCAGGATATATTTGATATTGCAATGGTTTTTAAATGTGATCAATGGATATCTGCGGCACAACCTTGGGTAACTAGATCACGTAGAACATGGCCTTCAACAGATATCATTTCCAAAATAACATCCTGCGGTGTTTTATTTGTTCCAGTTGGGTGTAAAGGGTCAGTGAATGAGGAAATAGAGTGGCGAATATCATTTTCAATTGCAGAGAAATTCCTCATATTTTCGTTCAACCATACCCAATTATTATGCTATGCTTTGTTGAAGATTGTACTCAAAGAAATTATAGAAAAGCAGGAAGATTTGAAAGGTTTACTGTGCTCATATTTCTTAAAAACACTGATGTTTTGGATTATGGAGGAATCACATACCTCCACCTGGAGACCTGACACCATCATCTCATGTTTCAAGGCATGTTTACAAAGACTTATTTATGATATACACTATTCAACTTTATTACATTATTTTATTCCAGACAATAATTTATTCTATTTACGATTCAATTCTTTGAGCAAACATAAATTGATCAGCATCCTGGATACTTTATACCAGCAACAGCAAGGATTTCATTGGTTAGCATTATCAGAAACTTTGTCCGATTATCCCAGACTAACTAATAATTCATCAATAAATGAAAACATCATGGAATTCATAGAAACACATAAGAATCCTTTTTTTGGAAAGGAATATAAAGTTCTACTGTGTCATATGCTACATTATTCCAGATCTGATTTATCTGTAGGTTTATTTACTTCATTTGTTGCACGTGCATCCAAGGATATTCTAGAGACACGACAACAAAAATACAAATTAAACAACAAACTCCAATACTATAAGTACAAGTATGACATCAGTCATCTGTTGATAGGTGTACAATCAGATGCAGTATCTGGATGGATAAAATTAGCATCATATTTTTACGTTAAGAAAAACTATATAACAGCTTTATTTCTAGTAGATTATTCTTTGTGGAAGTGCACAGATGAAAAAATATATAGTTCATTAGTATGTAAAATGTTTCGTGTAGAAAACATATATTGGAATCCAAATCAGGAATATGTGATGAAACTAACAAAGCATTGGAAACTTTACACAGTACTTAAAATGCTGGTTGTTCAGTGCATTACATTTTCTATTGAGTCACCAATCATTCCACAGGAACTACAAATGAAGGTAACAAAAGATAGTGTTGAATTTCCTTCAAAACAATATGCACATTTCCTTCATTTCCTGTGTTACTTTCATTTACATGATCTTACATCTTATACATATGCTTTACATCAACTAGAACAGACAAGTTTAGAATGCCTTGGAACTGATGCTAGAATATCTGCCATGACATTTCTTGGCATAGCTTATCAGATGATCGGTTAGACCAGCTTAGCAAGACAACAGTTTTACTTAGCTGAACAATTAGACAAGACAGGGAAACTAATAGTATATGTGTAATTAATAATCCCCCTTTTAAATGATTTCAGAATCGAGAAATTGAAAAAACTAGAGGCTCTAAAGAGCCTGTTTCGCTCACCTGTATTGTCTGATGCTTTGGAAATCATGTAAAATAAATTTAAATCATAATTTATAGTATAAGATATTACTAGATACTATAATAATATCTTAGATAATAGCCAAAAACAGAAAAAGTTCTGTAAAATTACTAACTAAGGGGCGCAACCTCACAACTGTCTGGTTGTCGGATTTGTCTGAAAGTTTCAGGGCAGATATATTTAGATCTGATGAACATTTTTGCCACCAGTCAGATTTGCTCTAAATGCTTCAGTTTCAGAGAAACTTAAAACTGCATTTTACCCTATGTACTATTTTTAGCCATGTCAGCCATCATGGTTCACGGGCAATGGCATTGGACACATTTTTTGAACTAGATACTCTTATGATGATTGTTGACAAGTTTGGTTACATTTGTAGAGGAGAAGGTTTTTGCTGAACATTATTGCTGTTTACAGTTTATCTCTATCTATAATAATATTCAAGATAATAACCAAAAACTGCAAAATTTCCTTAAAATTACCAAGTCAGGGGTGGCAACCCAACATCCGGTTGCCCGATTCATCTGAAAATTTTCATGTCAGATTTGCTCTAACCGCTTTGGTTTCAGAGTTATAAGCCAAAATCTACACTTTACCCCTTTTTATGTTCTATTTTTAGCCATGGCGGCCATCTTGGTTGACTGGCTGGGTCAACAGACACATTTTTGAAACAAGATACCCCAATGATGATTGTGGCCAAGTTTGGTTAAATTTGACCCAGTAGTTTTCAGAGGAGAAGATTTTTTTTTAAAGTTAACAGACACGCCGGACGACAATGACGACGACGATGGACGCAAAGTGAAGAGAAAAGCTCACTTTGCCCTTTGGGCCAGGTTAGCTAAAAAATTCCCAAATCCAACACATTTTTTTAAATCACAGAAACAAGTAGATTGTGTTTATAGCATTTTCTTATATTTTTCCACAAAATTTGATTTTAAAATTTATTGGTTAATTGACATGGGTTCTGTTTTAAAAAAAAAATTATATACATGCAGAAATTATCAAATGTACTTAGTTTTCACAAGATCTAATCAAAGAGCTGAATAGCTCTGAGGGGAAAGACGGCCCTTGTCTCTCTTTCTTTTTTTTGGGGGGGGGAGGTATCTTTTGATAGTCTTCATATAAAGAATGAAAAAAAAACCAGCTCGAACATGTAGAAAGGTTGACAATATTGAAGTCAATTGTTGTTGTTTTATCTAATTTTGTTTCCTTAGTTTAGGATTCAATTTGGACCAAGAGATCTGCATCTTCTAAATCTTAACATTCGATTAAAGTTGATATTTAATTATGTAAAATTCAACTGGTTTCTGTCATTTAACAACAACTACAATGTTTTCTGAAATCTTAATTGTGTACCTCTGAACTGCAGGCTAGGCCATTTTCCATTTTTTGTGACAGTACTCTAAGATTCTAAGATTGTAAGATCTAAGAACGTCAGGACTGAAAAATCCATTTAATTTCAAATTTCCATTGATATAGTTCCCAGTTACAACTCTCATCACAGGGATACATGTACTAATAAAAAATAATACGATTGATGTTAACTGTGTGAAGCTTGTTTCCAGATCCTAAATTTTGAAATATTTGTAAATTTCATGAATAAATAGGTTTAAACTATAAAATGCAACTTTTTTTTATTTTTTGTTTTATTTACCATTACAATGATCATGATGATTTATTTTTTGGTACACACAATTTAGTTTTAATGGAAGACTACTAATCATATACTAAATGTCACATTTTCAAGTTTTATTTTAGTAGATAATTACTCATCAATTGTGGTGCTCCTGATTTGGAAGAAGATTCACAAAACAGAATTTTACAGAAAAAATGAAAAAAAATCGTTTCTCTCCCCAATCTCATGTATCTCCACGAACTTTGTTTACTTTGAAAATTGTTGACCTACAAATTAAAGTGTTGCATGTTGATGTTTGAATCATCTACAGCAAACATAATTATGTTTAAATTTAACAAATAACAATTTATAATTAGTGCACAAACTCTGAGAATGATTTAAATAACCAGTGAAGGATATACCTGCTTCTGCATAGTGTGGCATCCCAACAATGACGTCATTATAAATTATAATGTAGGTTGGATATATTTAGAATATCTCGTCATACCGATTTTTACGCATCGTAAAAGAAACTTAAATAGTGTAAAAGAGAGCTCAAAATACGATACTTTCGCTAGAAACAGAAGGGAAATGTGTAGAAAAGTGTTTAAAGTCAATCTATTAATTTTTTTGTTTCCTTCTCATCAATCTCAGTAATTTGTTGGGGGGTTTCCACACTATAAAAACAAGATGAATGATGTTAGGGAATGTCACTCTGGTCAACCCCGTAGGGGATTGGCGGCTTGAAGCCGTCTTTCCCCAAAAAATTGTATATTACACTTATATTCATTAATTTTGTTTTTTGGGGGCTATTTGTTTGTTGGGGGCTTCCACACTATAAAAACAAAATGAATGATGTTAGGGAATGTCACTCTGGTCAACCCCATAGGGGATTGACGGCTTGAAGCCGTCTTTCCCCCAAAAATTGTATATTACACTTATATTCATTAATTTTTTTTTTTACTTGTCATTATCTTAGTGTAGCAATACATATCATAAAAGAGATAACATAAATTATAATGAGATTGCTCTCCATTAATGTCTCCCATGCTGTATCAATGAGAAAGTAAATTATGTGTCGTAATGGACTGAGTATGCTACATTACAGAAAAAATATGTTTCAAGTCCCAAAACTCCCATGAAAATGATCACATCAAAGTGACAGTATCATGTAATGATAAATCACACAGAACAGCATTTAACAATTCTTAAGTATGGGAGCTGAATGTCAAATGGTATCTCAGGAGTTGTGTTCACAATTCCAATACTCCAAAAAATATTCAAAGTCCCTAACTCTCGTAGAAGTAGTCAGTTCAAAATGAAGATTCAATATTTCAACTACCGGTACACATGATAGCAAATAATCCTACTGAGTACAAGAGCTTTCTATCATATAGTCTCAGAGGAAGTGCGTTCACAAGTAAAATAATTGTCAAAGTCCCGTGACTCTCGTAAAATATTTAAATCAAAATGACAGTGTAATATGGTCAACTATACACATGATGTCAAATAATACCGTATAGCTGGGTTATTTTGCTGGTGTAAAATTTGGCAATTTTAATTGAATAAGGCATACGAAATATTTTGGCGGTTATTATTTGGTGGATTCAAAACTTTTATCGATACTTTTGCAAGTGAACTTTTAAATTGACGGAATTTATTTTGGCGAAAATAACCACCTATACGGTGGTACCAAGTATGAGAGTTTTCTGTCATATAACAGAGGAGCTGCCTTTACAAGGTGTTATTGTTACAGTACTCCAAAAAAGTCAAAGTCCAACAACATCCATAAAAATAGACAATGGCAGTACAATATGACCAAAAACACATGGCTGTAAACGCTCCTACCAAATATAAGAGTTTTCTGTTAAATGGTCTTAGAGGAGTTTTGTTCACATGGTGTTATTGTCCTAAAACAAAAGAAAATAAGCTCATGGTCATTTACATACCATGATGGCAAACAATCCTACAGATAACAAAGCTTTTTGTAAAACAGATTCAGTTGAGTTGTTTTCACAAGGTGTCAGTTTTACAATACAAAATAAAAGAAAAATGTGCTTGAGGACACAAATGTCCCTGCTCAAGTTTTGCAATTTTTAAAAGTCTAAAAGGGGCATAACTCTCTATCAGTAAGCGACACAGTCCAAAATCGAACTCTGTCTGCTAGTTTTGGTTCCCATAACTCACATAAAATTAAAAAAAAAACAGAATTCCAATGTCCCCTGTGTTGCACTTTATATATCCAAGGGGCATAACTCTTTAAAAAAAAAGTTGATAGTCAACCATTATGAAACTTACTTGTGCAAGATATTGCTGAAATAAACCTATAGTACAAGTTTTATAAAATTCTGGTAAGAATTTTACCTGTGTTATTGAGGTCAAGGTCAGATTAAACTTGTCAGTCAGAAATGTTCACCTTACAACTATTACCAAATACAAATTACCTAAGGTTTATAGTATCTGCGTGAGACTCGACCATATGTGTTTATCAATTGGAAAACAAGAATGTTTCGCTTGTAAACTGATGCCCCATCGACATTATCATTCTATATTCAGTGGACTGTGAAAATAAAAATACTGTATGTCCCAAGTGTAAGATGCATAGAAAACAGGGTTGAGAGGTGCTCTCAAATGATATTCTGGTACAAAAAACGTACCCCTATTCACCTTCCCATTCTTAATAGGTTGTAAAAAAATCAAAAAAGTCATACAAATCCAAAATAAAATATTATATCTCAAGTAAAATGATGTTTTGGTGTGTATTTAAAATGATACAGATTTCAGCTTGTTGTTCTGTGTGAGCCAAGGCTTCGTGTTGAAGGCTGTACATTGATCTAAAATGGTTTACTTTTATCAATTGTTATTTGGGTGGAGAGTTGTCTTATTGGCACTCATACCACATCTTCCTATATCTAGTTTCTACTTAAATGTTTCCACACAGCTTGAAGACCAATAATTCTTATATGATTTACATATTAGGGAATACGTTCATATGAATGGTTGAGAGGACTTCCGATAGTTGATCTTGACGTTGGTTATTTTTCAATAGATGACGTTGACCGAACTTCTTTTTGTAAACAAGATGGCGGCGATAATAACAACAACGTAACCAAAATGTATTTTCACTTCAAGTTAATCGTTCAATAAAATAATACACAAAAACATTCGTTTGAATGATAATAAGAGTTTTTGCAGTTTACTTTTTTTCACATTGCAAATTTTATTTTAGTACATATTTTTGCGCCAGGCCTATTCAGTGACATAAATATACAATTTACGTGTGATAGAGGTAACGAGTGTGGAAAAATATATTCCCCATCTCTGATTTGAAAGAATTAAAAGGATTAAACGCCTTTTTAAAGGAATTTATTGGTGTATAAACTGAACAAAGTCACTCACAAACATATCATAAAGTCCTTAGGCGTTTAATCCTATAATGATATCAGAAAAATTAGTAGAGAAAATAAAGATAAGCATTTGGAATTCTTCCACCAATGTGAGTGCAAATCTACTTGTTGATTTTAGTTGGCATAAAAGAAACAAATTACAGTTGAACTACTATTTCATTATTTTTATTATAATCATTTGTTTTGATTGTGTATAAAGTTGCTACTTCTAATCAGCCATAAAGTAGAATCCAAAAAGTACTGAACTCTGAGAAAAATACTAAACAGAAAGTCCCTTATCAAATGGCAAAATCAAAAGCTCTAACATATCAAACGAATTAATAACAACTGTCATATTCCTGTAATGTTGCCCATGAAGCCCAGCTTGGTTCAATGTCAGATGAAACCTGCCAAACAGACATGTACACCTTACAATCATTCCATGCAAAAAGAATTTGTAAAGGTTTAGTCAAAGCCCTTTCATGTTTTTGATATTTTTGGCAGGCGCCAGCCCACAATACATCCCCAAATCAATAATCAATGTTTTTCTTTTAATCAGATTACAAATTAGTGACCATATTGCTTATAGTATCTGACAAATAGAACAAATAAAAAGAAATAATATTAACCAAATAAACCAACAAAACTAGTTCAAGATCAGACGAAACCTGCAAGTGGGAAAAACACTTTTTTATCTATAGCGAACAGTATCTAGGATATGTACCTAAAAAAAAAAAATTACAAAAAGTTAACATTATATCCACTGCTACCACTGCCGTTAACCAGTTTACCAATATAATCCCTATGTATCACATTCTGCAACATTTCAACCTTCACTAAATCTTAAATATTGACTGCCTATTCAAACAACTTGATTTTTCATTTTGGCGGAGTTCATGTAGATACGGTTACTAGTCATAAACATTTAGGCATATTTTTTAGCAGTGACTGTAAGTGGACCAAGCATGTTGATTTTTTAATAGAAAAGGTATCAAAATGATTAAATGTTCTTAGACGTTTGAAATTCCGACTAAAACGGGAATATTTAGAAAGAATATATTTAACTTTTATAAGGCCTGCAGGAAATTAAAGTTAAAAGAAGTAAGATACAAAGAACATAAATCCTTCCCACCACCATTTCCAGTTCAACCAACATTGCCAAGAAATTTTGCGACAGTAAACTACTTTACCGCATTCCCGACGCGATTGGAAATAGTACCTCCGGCCAAAGGGAACCCAGTCGAAGTGGTAGGGGTGTGCCCTATAAGTGTTGTCCAAATTAGGAAGAAACTTTATAAAACTGTACACTGACATTGTACTTACATTCATGTTACACAAATTTAATTTCTATTTAAAAACACATTTTATTTATACACTTACCATTATAATAGTTTACAACCATTTTAAAGTTAAAGACAATTTGAAAAATTATAGATTAACTCTAAATTTATATTTTAGTAACTTCATTTGCACTGTACTATGTTTGATTCATTTTCTGTTCAACATTACATAATGATATAGAGTATCCCATAGCAACGTCAACAATGGACAATTATGACGTCACATACATGATACCATTTTTTGTACTTCAGGGGTTCTAATTTTGTATACTTTGTCCTGATGAAGCCGATCTAATCGGCGAAACATGTCGACAATAAAAGATGCAGTTTACTTAAGTGTTGTTGTCAATGTAGCGGTATTTGATTTTTTTATCTGACAACCCTGCATACCATCTGGTATCCACTTCAGGGAACTCTACCAGCACAAAACATAAGAGGCGTTGGTTCAGCAGCTCTTTATTTATCTTTTTATAAGGCCTGTTCCAGAATATTCTTCTGAAGTTTGGGATAATTGTGGTCAGTTGAATTCTGAAAGATTAGAAAAACTGGAAGCAGCACGTATTGTCTCTGGTCTAACAAGCTATGCTAGCACTCAATCACTTTATTTAGAGACGGGATGGGAAAAATTAAAGATTAGACGGGAAGTGAAGAAATTAACTTTATTTTACAAAATTATGAAAGAGGACGCCCCAGAATACTTATTAGATTTAATACCACCTACAGTTGTAGAAACTAACAACTACAATCTACGAAGCAGTCAAAATATATACCAAACCTCTAGCAGAGTGTCTCTTTATCAGGAATCATTTATTCCATCTAGTATCAAACTGTGGAATTCGCTCGATTTAAGTATTAGAAATGAACTTTCTTTAAATATGTTTAAATTAAAAATTAAACAGAAATATTTTAAAAACAAATCACCCCCTACATATTTCAATATCATGAATATTTGCGATAGATATTTAAATGTTTTACACGCAAGATTAAGAAACAAATGCATTGCCCTGAACATGGATCTGTATCACGCAAATATTAAAACTAACGCAATGTGTCAATGTGGTTATTTATATGAAAATGCTCAACATTATTTCCTCTCGTGTAAAAATTATACAGTGCAAAGGAATAAATTATTTTTTGAACTTAGAAAAGAAAATATACCTACCGACTTTGAAAATTTAATGTACGGCAATGCTTTGTTTAATATGAACATAAACACGCTAATTTTTATAAAAGTGCCGAATTATATTAAAGAGACCAATCGCTTTTCATAGTTTATAAACATTATGGTTAAATATATACCAATAACAATGTTATTACTTTTTGTCGACTTCGAATGAAATTGTTCATATTTCCTAAGACATGGATCATCAATTTGATTTTATTATCCATCAGTTGACAACAACACTTTAATTTAATTGTTCAAAATACAATAAAAACTTACCTTTTGAGTGAATATTTATTCAAAGATTAAAACAACCTATTAGGTAGGTCTTTCATAAAAATTTACGGTCAACTCGACTTTTAGGAATCGATGAACCATGTCGTATAAATTCTTGTTAATTTCATGTCTCCATATTAATATTGTTTATGATGTTATTATTATGTATTTCATATTTGTTCGGATATGTGTTATTTGTATGTAATGGAGAAGACATTCTAAGTTGCAAAACTTGTGTCCAATCCTATTGTCAATGTTTTTTTGGACAATAAAATATGTTTAAACTAACAACTTTTATCAAAATCTTTGGACATCATCAACAGAGAAAAGATACTAAAGGACATTCAAACTCACAAGTTGAAAATATACTGACAACACCATGGCTAAAAAAGACAAGGATAGAAGACAAACAGCATTACAGAAAAAAACCAGATTGGGAAACATTTCATTTATGATTAAAAAAATATCACAGCAACTTATTGCATAAAAAATAATAATAACATGGAAAATCAAATAAATATCAAAATATTAATTCAAAAATTAAAACATAACAATAAAATATTAGTTCAATAACAAATGGACTACTAATAATTAAATAATATGTTATTATCTTTTTGGTAAATAAATATATTTGGATAAATGTTATTCTGTAGATTTCTAAAAATAGAAATAACATCTTGTTTCAACATGTCAATATTCATCATTTTCCTTTGCTATACTATATTATAGTAATTGTTAAATATATACATTCATTTGTTAATAAAAGATGAACATTTTGTTAACTTCTGTAACATAAAAATAGGATAAAACAATAACATATATAGGCCATCATACATGGCTAGCACTATTCTATGTTTAAGTTCAGTGTACTGTAAAATCAGTATCAAAATTGTAATTTGTCATATAATATTTCCAGTTGACCATACTATGAACATGTGTTCTAGGTTGTGTCAGCAATTTAATGTTTCAAATGATTCTTGGTAAACCACCTAAAACAAACAAATTATCCTGAGAATGTACTTATTTCCCACTTACATATTTCTATTGTCAGTAGGGTCAGAATCGTAATTTGGCAGAAAATCAAAATGTTCATGTTGTAAAGAAAATGTATTCTATTGAACCTGTATTGTCACAGGGTTTAGTTTTCAATATATCTTGTTGAATGGGTTGATGGCTCAATATTTTCTGTAGCATAAAATTGTTTCTCAATTTCAAACAGAAAATATGGTAAAACTTTTGTTCATCAGACCTTCTAACTCAAGCAATTAAAACCTTTCTGTATAATATGAAAAAAAGTCAAATTCCAAGTAGTTTCAGAATTCAAAATTCCAGAGGTTTTCAAAACAAAACTTTCAATAACTATAGGCTATTCAGAAACATCAGAGTTCTCTGGTCAATGTGAGGCATGCTTTTTTGTTTGGTGTCACAATGGGTCTCATCTTGAATAGTTTTAAATGAACTCTGTGCAAAAATGTTTAAAATGGTTAAACAACATTTGGTCAAAATGTATGGCTACTAATCACAAACTAACAATTATTTTGTTAAGTTTTAAAAAATTTGAAAATTCTTATTGTAGATTAAGTATGATACAGTGAAATGCATGGCTTGTACTAATGAGGGTAGGATTTTATATCTCTCAAGTATATTTTAAATTGAAGTTACATGCCTTTCAGAGGAAAGAGATATTAACTTAAAATTTTGAATAGAGTTTCTGTTCTCATATTTAAAAAAATATATGAAGTTACAATACATTTGCCATAGAAAATCCGATGATCCTGTTTGTTTCTGGTTAAAGCCTACACTGTCTGTTTTAACATATATTCTACAGTAAAGAAGAGATATGGAAAGGTTACTGAAAAAAAACATTTACCACTCTTTGATAAATGGATAGATTATTTCATTGAGTTTCTATATTCTCTTTGATTGATCATCATATTCTATAATTCATTCTACATGTTCTAACTCTTAAACAATCAAAGTTCTGGTCATCATTGCCAATCCCAGAATTCATTGCACTTCCTGTTCATGCAAAAGCATAACCTTGGTTACCACACTGTAAAGCCACCATCAGTCTATTATGTAACTCTGTCTTTGATTTATATTCTGGCATCTTCAGCATGTTGATACTATAAAAACAATAAAAAAATATTCTTATGCAATGTAGTTCTTATATCATAAAAGTTAAAATGATCAGATAAATGTATGTGAAAGGAATTTATCGGAAGGATACCATGCAACATTACTAAATTCTTTTACATCAAGTTATTGTGCTATTTTAGTTGGATGTGATGCTATAATGCATGAATGCAATGCCAACAAAACGCATGTTCTTATATATGTAGATTGTGTTTATGGTTGGTGGCTATCACTTCACATAAAAAAAACATTCAGTCAGTCAACATGTTCATTTACTCTAAGCTGATTTTTCTACGCAGATTATCACATGTTATAATGGTACCACAATTTTTTTTTTCAATAAATCTAAAATATCCTTAATATTCCTTCTCCATAAGTAAACAGATTATTAATCTTGACTTAAGATACCCTAGGCCTGTACAAATAAATAAGAAGAAGTCTACACAAAAGAGGAGTGAATATTCTTACCAAGTACTAGCTGTAGGTAAAGTGTGTTCTTTATAAGGAACTATAGCTATGGTAAAATGCTGTGGACCACCTCCACCAACAAACTTAGCAAAACCTCCAAACGGTACTCGAGAACTGTATTTGAAAATAAAAATCAATAATAATCCTTATTGTCTTAAAGCATGCAAAGAATTGCTTGTGATAAACAAAATACAAATTACATAACACATACATATGTATCTACATTTGTTTTAACAATCATTTCGTTGAGATTCCCTTGTCCTCTTCATCGACTGTCTTAAAAAGGAACCTAGACTAAAACCTAAACTGGAAATAGGAAATATTGTAGATTTATAAGTGAAATTCAAAATTTCTGTATGAGTTTTGGGTTAATATATTGATATTCATTTCATTTGTCAATAACTATTAATCATGTAGATACTATTGGTATCCATAATCTGATTAAATCATGATAATCACTTATGTGTTATAGAATGTTTAATTCACTAATTTTAATATCAAAAAAATATTGAACTGTGACCAAATAATTATTTTGTTCAGGATTGTGTATTAAAAAAAAACCAATAATTTTATCATTTCTTTATAAAAATAAGGAGATGCGGTATGATTGCCAGTAAGATGTACAATTATCCACCAAAGTTCTAATGAAGTGTAAGCAGTTCTATGTCTACATTACCTGCCAGTGGTGAACTGAAGTAGCAAAACTCTGTTCTCTTGACTGAAATCTTCAACAATTTCCCAAAACCACTAAAAGTATGAAATATTTATCAAAAAATTAGTATTTATACAATTTTTTTTATTTATATCTAAAAGGTGTATACAAAACAATATCATTAACATCACAACAATGTCTTGTTTGTTAACCTTGATATTGTCTTTTTTAATATCAGGACATTGTTCCATTTATTTGACCACATAACCATAACCAGATGCTCCGCAGGGCGCAGCTTTATACGACCAAAACTCCCAAAATCAATCCCAACCTTCCTTTTGTGGTTATAAACCTTGTGTTAAAATTTCATAGATTTCTATTCACTTTTACTAAAGTTGGAGTGCGAAAACTAAAAGTATTCGGACGACGACAACGACGCAAGACGCAAGACGACGCAGGACGACGGCGCCAACGTGATAACAATATACGACGAAAAATTAAAATTTTTGCTTGGTATAAAAAGACATTGGCCAGGTTGTAAGTATAAAATGTTTATCAACTGAATTTCCTTGGCAAACTTTAGAACAATATATAATAAGTGGTGTTGAAAACTGTATTTGAATGAATGGTGCTAAGTTGTTTAATATTTTATTCAACATTTTAAACATTTAATCTTACTACCATATTTTTTATTTTGATATGGGCGCAATACTCAAATTTTTTAAGCTAACTTTCCAAAGATCACCTATTTAGTTATTTCACACCAACCTGGATAACAGATGACTGTCTATCATAACCATTATATTCTGTATGATTCTCCCAGTCACTTATATCTATCTCTGGAATACCTGACAACATTAACTCCTAAAATAGTACATTAATACAGTAACTCATGTTTTGTTTTAATTAGAATTCCGTTGCCATAGAAACAAAACTCATTTATATAATTTTGTTAAGTAATATTAAAAATTATAAAGAACATCTCTTCAGTGACATACAAAATATAAGAGTATCTCTGTCACGGGAATTTATTTCCTGAAATGTGTAAAATTTATTAATAGTTTGGACTAATTATCTTCCTTTAAAAAGAAATATAAGGTAAAAAATTCAATGTAACTAATATTGAACTCCTTAAGGTGGTACATTTACCAAATACCTTGACTAAAATTAACTTGGCTCGTTCATGAAATTTTGAAAAATATTTACTTTGACTATTTGACAAAAATATAAAAATTTTAAAAAAAATTGAACCACACACTTTGTCAGAAAAATTTCATTGGATATATAGCAGTTTGTAAAACACTAGTTTTGATCATTGACAAGCTTAATATAGAATGCGTTTAAATCGTTTAGCTGATTTTACAGAGTTATCTCCCTGTAGTGTTTTGTACCCCCTTAGTTTTTTTCCTTCTCTAAATCAAATTGAAAGTCATAATAGATAAAATATTTCCTCAAAATTGAAAATTTGTATGTCTCTAAATTTTTCTGTAATAAATGATACTAACCAGTTCATATTCATCAAACATTTGTATAAGTGATTGGGGAATGTACTGATGGAAACCAGATAGAAAGCTATTTATCTGTGGCTGTATAGCTCTTGTCATTCTTAATTCTGTTACTAGCTGAGCGTACTCTGTCTGCAATACAATATAATAATTCTGTATTGATGATGTTAAATTGAGAACCTATTTATCATTTGAATTTCTGTTACAAATTGTACTCAGAAAATAGAAATTGCATCAATCATGTTCTGCATAAAACTCTCTACCTACTTCTTTGTGCTTTTGTCTGTAAGCATTTATTTTCAAATATGATAAATGTCTTTGAAAGACTAGAAGATTGATATACAAGTGTAAATTACCAGGTGATATCTTCATCATTAGTTTCATGCAAATCAGGTGTTTAAAATAATTGTTTACCAAAGATGCAGTCACAAGCATTGCAAATAAAATTATATCTAGAATTAGGTAACCTATGCAGTGAATCACTCCATGCATTTATATAATTCCATAGCTCTTACAAGCTCAACCATACCTTATTTTCCTCTGTCACAGTTATCTTACTTCCTCCAGGTTTTAGTTCTACTTCCTGCATCACACCAAACACATCAGTCTCAACAGAGAATGTTAGGTCCAATCCTAAATTGTCAATGTCATGGTCAAGTATTCACTGTAATGTAAAGTCAACAACCGTTATGAGAAATTAATACAATGGTTACAATCAATTACTTTGATTTCCCTTTGATTTCCCAGTGAAAAAAATACATGATAATTTCACATGTAAAATAAACGTGGTTATTTCACTCCACAAAAATAAATTGTGAAGGCTTAGACAAAGATATAGTTCCTTAGATTTTCTACTCTAATTTCAGAAAAGAAGCAATTTGCCAATGTAGTCAAAAGAATAACGTATCATAGATTCAAATATCGAAAAATATTCAATTTGTGACAGAACAACACTGACAATTACCTCATACCGTACACTACTTGCATTCGTGAATTTAATGGGTTCTCTGGACACTCGTTGAATATTTTTTTCTTTTTGAATTCTTCTATTAGCTATAAATTTTTGTATGAATATCTATAGAATGTCTCAGATAGCTATTCAAAATTTACCTTACAAAAATCATATTTTATTTATCGACATTTTTGGGTAAAACAAACAAATGTTAAAAACAGAATTCATCAATGCATTTGTTAACTTTGTTTAGCTTTGCAAGAGAAAAAGTAAAATGTCCATACTGTCACTGGTTTCTTGAATGCTATATTAATGGCATGAAACCAGGTAATCAGTTACTGTATATGATAGCAAGTTTTTCAAGAGATATCAAATCTTTCTTCTGTTAATTGTTTCATATTCTTGATTGATTAAAGGGAAATATTTTGAATAAAACACATACTTGTAAATTTTTAGCGTAGTCAGGATCAATAGATGCCACATCTGTATAATTCACTGGAATACCTACAAATTAAAGGTCAAATTGTACATTTGTTTTTACTCCTGTTTATTATGGGAATAATAATATACTATCTAAAATAGTCAGATATCCTAGTGTTTCAATTTGTTGTTTTATTTAATTAGAATGTGCTAAAAGATAGTATGTTAACTTGTGATGCTTTCTTTGCGCAAAGCCTGAACACTTGAGGTGTCTACTTCTTTTATAGGAGTAACACGATGGGTATCACATATGGAACAAAATCATTTTTCTCTTCTGGAGCACCTGAGATCACCTTCTTTTTTTAACTCAATCTTTAGTTTTCTAGGTTGCGTTTTATGTAGTTTGTTTTTTCATTGTTTTTTGGTTGTTAGCTATCACATTAATATTGTCAGTTTGTTTTTGACTTACCAGTGAAAATATCACTGTCATATCTTTTGCCTCTCTTTTTTCAAAAGCAAACCCGGGTGCGGGAATTTCTCGCTAAATTGAAGACCTGTTGGTGACCTTCTGCTGTTGTTTTTTTTTCTATGGTCGGGTTGTTGTCTCTTTGGCACATTCCCCATTTCCATTCTCAATTTTATGTCTTTCAAACTACCGTAATGAAATTAACCAATTGAACTATATTTTGAAAAACTTTTCAGAATTTTTTGTTTGTCAGTCTTACAAACTTCCTTTTTGAATTTTTACTTTAAAGCATTTTCTCACATTCAAAATTATAAGTCTGAATCCTTTGATGAGTTTTAACTTATAGTAAATCAAGCTTACCGAGGATATGTTTATAAAATGATCTGGTAAAGTAAACATTGATTAACTGCTTGTGATAGAGACACAGTCCTAAGATTTGTCCTGCAAATCTAAAGTAGTTAAGGTGGTCTGGATTAATAGCTGAGTTACTGTTTGGCTGGAATGTACTCCCTATAACAAGATATTTTCATAAAAGGGTAAAAAAGAACTCCTTAAAAAGATATTCACGCAATAATAGGATGAGAATGTAATTTTGTGCTAAAAAGTACATCTCAAATATATATCAACATACATAATATATGTTGTCATGTATTAATGCATACATTATAAGAACCATCCATTAATATAATTATAGAGTATTAAGAACTTTTTTCCCAGTCCCTCCTGTATATGTGTTCTTTTTCAGGTATGCACTTGTTTCATTTTTTCTCTCTCAACAAGACCTTGGAAATGTATTTCTATACCAAGATCTAAATTTGGTGACAGTAGTTTTTGGTGTAAAAAATGGTTCCATCTTTGAAATTCTTGTGCTTCTTTTGCAACATTAAATTTAAAGATCTGACATTTTTAAATATTTCTGAAATCATCCAAAGTTTATTGTCTCTATGACAGCACATCTCCTTATTTTTCCTCATAACTATTTGTTAAGGTCTATTTGGTCATGTAGCAATTGAAGTATTTGAACATTCATAGCTTTCAAGTTTTTCCTTTTGAGTGTTCTTGTTGATGGTAGATCAGAAGAGTGCTGTAATTTTGACATTTAAAACATAAACGGTTATCTTAAAAAAAAATTAAACCATTTATCTTTAAGCCTTAAAATATTTTACATACCATCTGCTGACTGGGTAAACAATGCATAATCTGGATTTAGGATTTCTTTAGATAAAACATCAAACCATTCTCTCACTACTCCCTGCCCCTACAATTAATCAAGTAAAAATAATGTTTAATGATTAAGATATCCCATTTGGTTTTTTATTTCATGGCCATTGCATTTAAATTTTTTTATCAAGAAATGGTATTACTCTATTTATTTCACTTGACTGGGCGGAGTTTAACGGATTCGCTCACAATAAAACAGTCCATCTATAGATAGGTGTTTTAGGATAAACTCATCAATAAAGTGCCAGTCATTGTTTTGTAAATTCCTTTGATGACACTGATAGGTGATTAGAAATCAGAAATAATTATAACGGTAATCATCCTTGTCACACACATCTTCAAATAGACTGTCCTTATGCAAATTAAAACAAAAGCTCCGCCCGATCAGTTGAAATAACATTGGTAATACTGGAGAGCAAGTTATGAATTCTTATCCTAACCAATATGCTTGTTTCCAATTGTTAACTTTCTGATCTAGTGTTTGGTTTTTAATTGGTGTCAGATGGCGGGATCCAATTAGCCTATAAAACATTTAAATGACATACGAATTCAGAGAATAGTAAAAGAGTATTTCTGGTAATGGAAATGATATGTATCCTTGGTATTCCTTTGACCTTTAGACAAAAACCAGAGTAAGAAATTTTGTTGTTATTTATTCATTTTTTTAATGTAAAAGAATAAACTCACATCAGACCTATTTTTTTGAAAATATTGATATATTTATGACATTTAAAGATTTAGAATTTAACAACAAGAATATATAATTAAAGTTACAATAATCAATATTACTTATCTGACGTAAACTATTTAAAAACAAATTTTATATCTACAAAATATTTTAAAGAGAAGTACAAAAGATGGATTACAAATAATCCAAATAATATAAATACCATTCCCTCTTCACCATCAAACTTTAACGCCAGTCCTTTCTTCAATTTATCAGGATTTTCTTTAAGCACCCTATCACAGCTACTGTCAAAAATTCTTTCTGTTCATAAAATTAATAGGTACGGTAATCAGTTTTGTAAACATGAAATCATTATGTTTTGTACACAATTCCAACATTCAATATATGTTGTATAAGAGACATATGAAAGACGTTACTCTCTAGTCATGAAATAATTAAAAAAAACAAACGGTAAGGAACATCCCACCGTTACACAATTATCTTTTTTAATACAAATAAACATAAAATAATCCTAAATATTTTTTTTCTAATAACTAGTTATGGTTTGTGTATTTGAATAAATTATTAAAATTTGAGTACTAAAATTTATAATAATAACAAAATTACTTTAATATGCAATGCTACTGCTGTCATCTTGATCAATCAATTGAATAAAATAAAATTTGCTTGTCTTATTAATAGTGTTGTTCCGATGATCGGAATAAGTCGGAAATCAGTTGGTTGGGCCTCACGATGTCGATAATCGATTGGAATTTTGTTCAATCGATTGTCGCTATAGTTTCCGGACTTTTTGCGTATCAACTTCCGGTCCGTTTGCGGTTTGAATTTTATTTGCTCAGTCAAACAAATTGCAACAAAAAATATCAGTGGATGACAATAACAATGTCAAACATCCTATAATTAAAGACAAAACCATTTTTTCCCCTTTAAAACGTGACAAAAGTATTGACTATATATATACAGATTGATCTTTAAAATAAATAACTTTGTATGAAATACTCTCTCAATACCGGATACTTGTTACTTGAGAGCGTACATGAAATCCTTCAGATTCTAGACAAAATAATTTCTTTACTTCATTAGAGCGTGTCGCAAATTGCCTTTTATTAATGTTTTATCCATTAGTAGCGTCAAAAGCGTCATATTCCTTCCCAAATTGCTTGTCAAACATCGTTTATGTTTGTAAATTTTCTGAAATTTGTCCGCCATTGAAATACATTAGAATCACAGATTTGATACGGTTCAACTATGTAATAATTCCGCATTTTTGCAATTATAAGTTCAGACGCTCGCTTGACACAATTGACAGAAAAATGATGATCATAAAGTGAAAAAAAAGCATTCTACACGAATTAACAGACATTGGCTGGATCCTCTTTGTTTACTGTATATATTTCAATGCAAATGCATTGTTTTATTTTTTTCTGTTAATCTTAAATTTCTTAAAGTAAAATACTTTATATATATCTTTTCTTACTGTGAAACATTCAAATGTTTATACTGCTAAGTTATTGAAATTATAATGTGAGTTACACCATTGAAATTTAGAAAAGTTAGTGTCACTCTTGGTAATTAATGTTGTAATTATGAGATAAAATATGTTCAATCTGAATCTGGATTCTAATTAATTCATTTTTATAATTGCTAAATAAAATATGAAAAGGAAACAGAAGATCAAATATTAACATATAAAACTCTGCAATGAAATGGAATATACACATTAGACATGACCAATGAGACTAAAATGCATGATTTCATTTAAAAAAAGGGCAAAGTATTCTGATGCGATTATAACCGATAGTCGGTTGGTTGCTGTCAAACGATTGTAATAGATAATCGGTTGGTAATTTCAACCGATTATCCAACACTACTTATTAATCAGTCTTTGCTTTATTATTTAGCTGTACTTTCAGTTAATTAAGACATAGGGGGGGGGGAGTAAAAATTAAAAAAAATTAGATTATTTCCCCTTTCTTTTTATAAATCATTTAGCAAAACACTACCTCTATTTATAATGAGAATGTCCTGGTCAGTAGCTGGGATATGTTCTTACCTCTATTTATAATGAGAATGTCCTCGTCAGTAGCTGGGATATGTAATACTTCACTTGGATTTTCATCATCAGATATATTCTGGTAAAACCATTCTCTTCTTTTCACAAAAGGCTGAGGAAAATTATTAAAATAATTATATTAAAAACATTTGATCACAAATTAATGTTAAGTTTTTTTTCTAAAATTGCAATTTGAACTTGGCTAGTATTTATTTTATTTATGTTGCACAATAATCTGTCATGTTGATTGGCAGAAGAAACATTTCCGAGGCATTCCGAAATTATATCTCATTTTCCAATGAACTTCTTCATTACAGCATATTCTTCCCAATATAACACTTCAACAACTCATAAGAAAATCAACAATAAAATTGATATAACTTGTATCCTAAATGTAAATATAATAAATGAATTCTTCTTTTTTGCATCAAATACAGTCTAAAGGTGAAATAATTTGGAAGTTTACAAAAACGAAATTGTTGTCTGCTAAAATAAAATTTGTTGTTTGTTGCTGTGTGATATATTTGTTTTTTATTCATATTTCTTTTTATACATTAATTAGCACATTAGTTTTCTTTTCTGAATTGTTTTACATTTGTGACTTTTAAATCTGACTATGGGCTTTGTTCATTGTTGAAGGCCATAGAGTGACTTGTTGTTGTTAATTTCTGTGTCATTTGGTCCCTTGTGGAGAGTTGTCTTATTGGCAATCATACCACATCTTCTTTTTTATATTTTGAAATAAAATACAAAGGATAAAATGTATAAAGTTTTTTCCATGTATAAAACAAATTGAATAACTACATATTCCTTCTTTTCTTTTTGTATTTGAAATACAAAATTATACAAATGTCAGTGAGGGATGAAGAGGGGGGTAAATGGTGTACACACCCCTTTGGTCACATCTTTTTTTAAATAAAATTGTCAAATATATTTTTCCTGGTAAATATACAAAATTCCTTGAGCGCAATTATAATGGTGCCACTATTAATATATCATTCTGTCCCTGCAGCATGTGCAGAATGTTTAAGAAGGACTATGAATCATTAGGAGCTGTCAATTATGTGTTTTCTGCATTACTTATACTTTTTGTTTGTCATATAACACATAATAAATATAGAGATATGGTATCTGGAGTCATCTCTATTTCACTAGTTATCTCTAATACTGTAAATTAATAAAATATTGCGATATTTTTATTATTGCGAAATGCGACAGGGTGATCATCGCAATAATTTTAACTTGCATTTTGAATTTTTTATATATGAATTAAACTAGATTTTTCTCCATATCGCAAAAATTAACATTGCATTTTAGCTTAAAATGACAAAATCGCAATAATACCTGCATGCCTTTATTTCTGAAATTACAGTACTCATATAAATATATACTAATTCATACCTGTAATTTAATGATATGTATAAACTGGGACATCAATTCTGGACATTCCAATAGGAAGTGGAAATGATCAAATATCACAGTGGTATTTCTGAAAATATATCAACTGAGACATTAATTATGAACATTCAACAGTACATTAATATGGTGAAGTCTTAGGGACCCAACAAAACTATTTGACTTTTTTGAGGTTCTATTCGTACAAGGTCCCAATTACATTTTATGTTGTTTCATTTCAAGAATGTATCTTGTATCGTCAGCCATGAGTGTAAAGGAGGAAAATGTTTTGAAAGTATTTCATCACAGTGAGGTTCTACTCTATCTGACTATGACCTTGCTACACATGTATCTGGCATTTTACTATATTTCATTAATTATAAAAAAAATCCAGTATCAAACGAGGGCATCTGATGATTATCTTTAAATGAATAATGAACAAATATCCTGATCTTTCCTTAATTTTACTACTTGAATCAATAGCATGTGATCAACCATCTTTAGGTACATAAAATTGAGAATGGAAATGGGGAATGTGCCAAAGACACAACAACCCCGACCATGAAAAAGACAACAGCAGAAGGTCACCAACAGGTCTTCAATGTAGGGAGAAATTTCCGCACCTGGAGGCATCCTTTATCTGGCCCCTTAACAAATATATACTAGTTCAGTGATAATGAGCCCCATACTAAACTCCAAATTGTACACAAGAAACTAAAATTAAAAATAATACAAGACTAACAAAGGCCAGAGGCTCCTAATCATGACTTGGGACAGGCGCAAAAATGCGGCGGGGTTAAACATGTTTATGAGATGTTTATGCATGCAAGAAGTATTCTCATTATGTTAAAAGTATATTAATGTAAAATAAACTATATGTTTACCTCTGAACTAAAGCTTTGAGCACCTTATTATGTTTACAAACAAACTCTATGAATCTTGGTGATGTAATCCTAAAATTAAAGTAAAAACTAAATATTATTAAATGACTCATAGCATTTTGAAGTAAACAAACTACAAAATGTCATGCATGCATATCTGCCAACTGTCACTATTTGCAAGGATTTCCCCCATGGAGGCTCCAAAATGAAAATTTTGAAAGAGCAATTTTTTCCATAATTTAAAGCTAAACAATCAATTTAACCATGGGTATAGCATTGTAAAAGCATGATAAGCTAATAAAAACCATTAAAATAAATTTGAAGACCCCCTCCCCTTGGAGCAAGAAACCCAAAACTCAATTCCAGCCTTTCCTTTGTAGTAAGAAACCTTTTAGTATAATTTCAGAGAGATCCATACACTTAAACACAGGTCATTGTCTGTAAACTAGAAAAATGCTTCTTTTTTGCCCTTTTTTGGCCCCTTATTCCTAAATGTTAAGGGTTATTAAGTTAATAGGGCTTCCAAAAAATATTTGAGCCAGCCGGACATTTTATATCTGATCCCCATTTTAATCCCTTAGAATTAGTCATAAAAGGCAATTATGGTAATCAGATGGCCATTCCAATGATTGACATTACATTAGAATAACGATTTTAAACTTTACTTTGATATGAATTTGATGTTCGGATGAAAACTGTTAAATTGTCTGTGCATCATTCAAAGTGTGCACTTCAGCGTGCTCATATCTGCCTTAGACTCTTTATTTGTGCAAAATGACATTGTCAAAAACTTTACTTTCGTTTTTTCTAACCAGATGTTGATTTGACAATGGTAAAACATGGACCATAAACGGATACGGAAAATCTGTAATAATAACGTGGACAGAGCTTCTTCACTCAGTCGTGCAAGGTACAAAGCACGACTGAGTGAAAAAACTCTGTCCACATTATTATTTCAACAAAATACTTGAAATGAACGTAATATACAGGTATCAATGATAATTTTAGCATTTTTGAAGAAATGTAGGATGCATAATTAAGTTTCCCACCTGTGCACATGCGCACATGTGTTCTAGTTCAGAGTTCATACAACGTAGTTCTGACGATTTTTCATTTAAAACCTTTTTTAATTTTTCATCAAATCATGTTGATAAACTAATTTCTTATAATTTTAATCTTTTGGACTAAATCAATTTATAGATACAAACCGCTGAAATGTAAGAAAATAATTGTGAATAGACTGATCAATTTATACGATGTCCGGTACTGAAAATAGTTCACCTGTCACCTGAACAGGTAGATTTCAACTGTCCAACTACTCATTAGCCTTGATTAAAATTAAAAAGTATGGAAGGGGTTGTGTTGATAGTAATTAATCATCATGTCACTTTTCTAACCAGAAATGTGTTGATGTTAAAGGCAAAAGGTTGGATCAAAAAGATCGTGAATTATGCTAAAATGACTGAAAAAGCCTTGAAAACTAAAAAGTATATGACCGTACTTTCATGCTTTGCCCAGTCGGACTTTTACCGGACATTATACCAATGACCGGAATATATGACCGTTTTGGAATAATAATTAAATATTAACCCCAAACTGACACCAAGCCTTCCCTTCATTATATGGAACCTTGTGGTGCAATGCCAGAGAGATCCATACAGTCAATCATAAGTTATTGTCACAAAGCTTCAAAAAAGCTTGTTTTTGGCCCCTTTTTGGCCCTTAATTCCTAGACTGTTTGCCCTATAACCCTTTAAATAAATCAAACCTTCTACTTAAAAATATGAACATTGTGGTACAATTTCAGAGTAATTGAAACACTTATACACAACTTATTCTCCTGAAACTAGATAAATGTATGTTTTAGGCCCTTTTGACCCCTAATTCCTAAACCGATAGGACCATAACCCCTTAAAATCGATCCCAACCTTCCTTATGTGGTTATAAACATTGTGTTAAAATTTTATTGATTTCTATTAATTTATACTAAAGTTATTATCTGGAGACCATCTGTCTTCAGTCTAAATAAGATTTAGTAAGTCAAATGGATACTTTAACAAATATTGATATTTTTACTTAATATTTTATATGTAAATGTCATGAATTGAAATATTTTTTTTTACTCTGATTGGATATGATAAGAACATGTGATATAATATTCTTGACTTTGATTGAGTAAGAACATGTAATACAAAATGTCTTACTCTAACTGGGTATGACAAGAACATGTGATATAAAATGTCTTACTCTGATTGGGTATGACAAGAACATGTGATATAAAATGCCTGAACAACTCCGCAGATCCTTGGTAATGTAGCACCAATGACATCCTGATCCTCTAAACTCATATGTTTTAAAATTCCCTCAGATACTTGAAGTTTAACCTTACTACAGTTCACATCTGAGTACTGATTAGCTGCCTTTTGCTGTTGTGGAGATGCATTTGATGAAGAAGTGGTATTCATTGTCTTTGGCTTTTCAGCTGAATGAGATCCATTTTCATTTTCAACAAGATTTTCTGTAGATTGTTTTGGACTTTTCTGGTCAAATTCTACTTGTAATAAATTCAACCAGTCTTCAAGAAGCTGCCATAGACTTTCTGCTGGCTGAAATATTTTATTATTGAAAAAAAATCAAAATTGACATTTTTTATTTAAACATGTTAAAGTCATAGGAAACCTCAAATCAAAAAAATAATGTATATGTTTTTTTATAACTCAATAGATAGTTGTCATTATAAAACTTATGTACATATACTTTTTTCTGAAGAAAATTCTTTTATTTATTCATATTTAGAAGAAGTTTACTTTATTTTAATTGCTTCCTAGAAGGAAGCAATTCCCCCGACATATTTTCCGTATGCAAAGTGACCTCAGTTTGACCCATCTCGTAAAAATCCGGTGATCACAATACGCATGGATGTCATTAAAATAAACTATTTTCTGAATTTACATGTTGAACACCTGCTCAATTTCCATGCTTTTTTGTTGATTTTTTGTCGATTGTTGACAAACAGGTGACAATCGTTAAACTTCGGCTTCAAAACACGAACTTTAACTACCTGCCATATTTTCACAACAACACTGACCGATTGAAAAAAAAATTACGATTATACGAAATTTACACGTAAAAAATGATAAATTTGTGCACAGAATACTAAGTTTATGATGTTTGTATGCATTGGTTCAAGAATTGGAAGAACATTATTTTTCACCGGTCACTCGTTTCTTATGACTTATAAATACACAACATTTATATACATTTGAATTAATTCCAAAATTTTATTTGTGACGTAGCAATGATGACCAAAAAAAGTTGAACTAAGAATAAATTGGCAATTTATTGTTGGTTCATGTTGATGAAATAGATCACCTAATATTTATGGCCACTCCTGGCTTTCAAATTTGATAATTCTGTTTGAAAATTAATCAAGAAAAAGCTTCAGACACACAAAATGTCTTCTGCAGTAAAGAATGAAAACAAAACTAAATTTCATGTCTGTAGTGCTTTTCTGGATTTACCTTCATCTGGAACGCTCAAAGCTGAAAATTTAAAACCCAAGGACTGTCAACTTGATGGACTTTCACTGTTTTATTCTTCACGACCCTTCATTTCTATCATTAACATACACTGTATATTCATAAATTTTTGCATGCTTTTTTGTTCCTTTTTTCCACATACTACAGTTGTTAAACAACAAAACAAAAATGTGAGATTAGTTTTTATAATGTTTGGTATGAGCCATTCAAAAAGATATCAAAATTCAGAATGTCACTCTTTGATTTTGAAAAAAATCACTATTTTCAAAATAAACAAATCGGGGCAAAATTTTTTAAATTTAGAGTAAATTACATTTGTTTGTCTCTATTATACAATTTTAGATATAATTTCAGTGATATAAATAATTTAATAACCTTGAATATCCTTATAGTTTTTGGTGAGACAGGAGTGACACCATTGGCTACTGCTGACTGTATGGATGATGTCATAGACTGGTACACTGATGTGTAAAGTTTACATAGAACTCTGACACAGGTCAACAGTACAGAAACATGGACTTCAACATTACTGGATAAACTGTAATTAGAATAAATGTTGTAGAAATTAATACAGCAGACTGTATGGATGATGTCATAGACTGGTACACTGATGTGTAAAGTTTACATAGAACTCTGACATAGGTCAACAGTACAGAAACATGGACTTCAACATTACTGGATAAACTGTAAGCAGAGAAAAACATAGATTTCAACATTACTGGATAAACTGAAATCAGAATTAATTTTCTATAAAATGATAAATCAAAAGATCAAAGCAGGGAATTAAATGTATGTACACCTACTGGCATATCCCTTAAAGGGAAAATTCGCGATTTTTTACTTATGGTTTAAATATGTTCATTATGACAAAATATATATATTCACAAAGTTTTATCGCTATATGTCCAGTAATAAAGGAGAAATTCAACAATTAATGAAATTTTTTTAACTACTTCCTGTAGGTCGTGACGTTTTCTCCTGGTTTTTGCATGCCGGGATCTAAAATACAATCAGTAAAAGTCTTGGTTTTTAATGATATTTAAACGTAATCGTAAGCGCGCCGATGACTTATGGTTTATCTAATAAACATCCGATAATAAGAAGATAAGACGCACAGACGTGCAATTGTACACATTCATGAGATAAATTTTCTATGTTAAACGTATATATTCGAATTATTTTAGTAGACAACCAAAAAAGTTATAAATTTATTAATTAATGCATTTTCGGACTGATATATGAGGTGAACAAATTAAAGTACAATAATCTGTAAAGACAATATGTTGGTGTACTCTTATTGACCTTTTACTATCTCTGCTTTGACTAGATTTATACGATGTGTGTATTCACGGTTCTGTGGCAAATTGAATACTCTTAGATGGCTTGTTGAAAGGTAAATTGTTATTTGCACTTCGGTATTTAACCACGCCTCTAGGGCACACCTTGCCAGGTGTGACTGTCTATTCGGATCAGTGGATTATAAAACAAGGGAGCATTCAATATACACATCTATAATACTAATTCGTTTCAAGTTTGTTACAAATAAAAATAGATCGCCGTGGAATTATTTAATTATATTTGCTGTATCATTTATTTCAATTCAAATAAATTAATTTACTAAGTAATAAAATTTAAACAATTTTCGGTTAAGACGGGAAACTTAATTCATGTGTCAGAATGAAATGATATACACCTCTTGTCCTTGATGTATGTCTCATTAAAAAGGGGGAAGTAGAAATAGCTTTACCAAAGCATTTTGATTTTCTTTATTAGGCAAAAAATGTACGAGAACACTTACATTTAGACTTTTGAAAGCCATGTATTAATGTATATCTGAAACTATCTGAAGATAAGTAGATAAATCTACCGAAGCGGAGTATAATATGTACGAACAAAGAAAAATACTTTTGTTTTTAAATCTTTGCACATTCATGATTAATTATTGTTATCTATTACTCTTTCAATTACTTAATTGGTACCTAAAATATGTCTACCGCTTGGCATTAAAACTCGGTGTAGTAGGAAGGGTTTTATTACATATACTAGATTATATTATTTGGATGAGGATTTGAGCTATCCTATAAAACACATTTATTAGTTAACTACATTCGAGCCCAAAGGATATTAACTTAAATGATTCAATTAACTTTACTCACATATTACTTATATTTCTATCTTATGATTTTTGCGTGCTTGTTTTTATAGAACAGTTTATATATGGTCCAAAAATTTATCATAAAATCATAAATAAAAATATCTTGTTCGGAGAATGATAGTACTATAACAGTGGTTCCAGTCAGTCAAAAGAGTCAGATTTTGACGAGTATGGTCATATTGGGTACGCACTAGAGCCAGGGTATACCGAAGAAGAGCTCCATAAAATGGAAGCTGCAGAAAGTTCCCGAAATCAAGATATCCTTAGCAACCATCGCTAGTTTTTAAAACACAGATTGGTGTTCGTGTACTAACTGCATACTTATGCCGTTATTAACGGAATGTCTATGTTGCCACTAATTTACTCTCTTTGATCGTAATATTGAATTGGGTGAATGCATAAGTAACAGCATCGATTTCATAACAGTTTGTCTGAACCCGGTTGTTCTTGAAACTAACTATATAAGGTTTTTTTCAGAACAATCGTATTCATATTATACATGTTAAATGAATGAACAAATATTAAACCTATCTGTTTATTGTTTTCCGTCCATGTCTGCTCATCGCCACAAATAAAGTTTGTCGCACGAAAAAATGGTGTTAATTCCAGAGTCAAAATTTAAAGAACTTATTTTCCATGTTTTCTGGTATTGTTCGAAAGAGAATTGACCTAACAGAAGAATTACTATCTTAGGCTGTCAGTAACACATGTAGAGTAGTGGGTCGTTGTTGGACATGCAAATCTTATAGAGTGTATCATCTGTTAAATTTGCAGGTCACTGAAAGGGGAAGTTCCATACGGAAGTAGGTTTTGAGATTGATTTTTTTTTTAATATCCAGTGACACATTTTACATGCGTATTCTTGAACGTTTGATACATCATTTACTCTCAAATTGCAAAAAACGAAAACTTCCACTTGTATTTATAGTATTTGTTGAAATAGTCCTCGTCTCACAACGTATAATACTCTATCTATTTGACCAACGATGTTCAAAAACAAAAGACAGCGAATTTTATGTCATCTTTCCCTATTTTTGAATGTAACTTATAAGGCTGTTCAACTGGCAAGAATACCGCCAGAATACATGTCTCTGATACCGCTAAAGCGAACAAGCAGTTTATTCTTTAAATTGCTATCATATCACGGCAAGAAAGAAAATAAATCCCGAAATTGATTTGAAACTTTAATACTCAATAGTTTTCCTAGAAAATACTCACACCCCTTTGGGATTATTAGTGTGCGTCCAGTTGCATATATTTTACATGAATGTCGGAACAATTGTGATGATGACGAATTTCTTCCTTTATTCGAGAACAATCTAATTGATACATAAAACTGGGATTTTACTATGTTCATAACTTCGATGAACCAAAGCAAGATATATATCGACCTGTATTTAAATCAAACTGGTTCTCTTCTTCTTCTTCTTCTTCTTTTGGTATACAATATAGTCTGATACATGTATATATTTTAAATTGCACTATAGTTCCGTAACTTTCTATCCAGGCGTATAAGCCAACATCGACAAGTGCGTACATTTTTTAAATCAATATTTTTGGTATGTACCAGTCTGTCCTTTACTATAATTGACAAATTACATTTTCCCAAATTAACCCTCGGAAAAAATATGTATATAGATTTTTATTTCTTCAAATCTTTTTTTTTTTTGTGGTATTTTTTATATTTTCATAAATAATATTCTTTACACCAGAAATGTTATTTATAAACAAGCGTACGAGTTAAATTATTGGCATCATATCACTTTCGGACACACAAGACAGGGATGTGTATTATACACCTGATAGTTCAAAATGGAAAGTTATAAGTCTGCCGTGTACACTGATCAATACCTACAGAAGTGAAACGATGCATGAACTTGCAAGCCCGACAGGAAATCGCTTGAATACCCGGACGTGTCACCTGAGTCCTCACACCCCTCACAATACCTTTGGGAGTAATACCTTTAGCCATGCTGGTGATCAGATGAGGAAAGATCCGAATTTATTTGAATAAAGTTTATTACTTTAAAGAATTATGAACGAATTAGATTTTTGAAAACAATTTTCACGGAACACTTATTTATTATTTGAACTGTGACTCTTTAACTAATTCCAATATTAACAGTTTAAAAATAACAGATATATAATAATGGTCATTTAAAAAAAAATAAGAACATTTTCCGTATCAAGTTTATAGTTAGTCAGATAAAACAATCGTACGATTGACAAGATATCGACACGCAATTACGACTACATCGGTTACTGTAGTTTTGGTCCTTTGTGTTTTATAGACATATCGTGATTATAATCGTAGAAGATGACAAGATGGCGGAGCGTAGAAAATTGATACTCAAATTTTAAAATCGATGTTGATCTCTTATCTAGCGGAATAAAACTTTAATATCTATAAATTTGAGCCTTTTTATACAGAATGGACATAATATCAATTTTTGATTTTTTTGCGAAGTTTCCCTTTAAGGAAATAAATAGGGAATGTGTCTATAGGCCACAGTTTGGACCGTTTGGTTATTACAAGCATTGTGTATAAATTTCATAACATTTGGTTGAGCAGATTCAGCATTTTTTTAAATTCATAAAGGGTCATAACTCATAGAGGTAAAAGTGATGCCATCCAATTTCAAACCTGATCTGTATTTTGGGGTCATATGCATTGTGCAGTTAGTTTCATAACATTTAGTTGAGGCAAACTAAAGTCAGAGAACTGAAATGAAGAATTATGTTTATAAAGAGGAATAACTCATGGATGGTATAAGTGATGTCATCTATGTTTAGTGGTTAAAAACATTGTGTATCAGTTTTATAACATTTGCATGTTTGATGCAAACTAAAATAAGAGAACAGAAACCAATTTGGGGGACATAAGGAGGATGGACAAATGTGACAGATAGGATGAACAAAGGTAACACTTAATGTGTGGGCATAAAAAGCCACTTATTCATAGCCAAATTGCTTTCTATGTTAAACCTGCAATTTGAAGCATAAATGGCTACTTTGTCTCAAGTTCAAAAACAAATAATTAGTACTAGCCATGATAAATCTCTCTTTTTGCCAATCCATGTGGTAAAGCATTATTAAGCAAATAAAAAAATGCAAGAAATAAATATATATTTGATTTTTTATAGTAGGGTCGCTATATTTATTAAACAGATGATTGAGGAATTGGCTTATTTAATAATTTTACCAAATTTAGGACTTGAAGAAATGCTAAAATATGTTGACCAATAAATCACAAATGAGGTCAGGTGTCTGACCAACAGGTATACCTTACAATGATGCCTTTAAAAAAAAGTTTATTGGTCCTAAAGCCCATTTATTGGCATATCAATTAAAGAAATTTAAAATAAAACCAGGTGCTCCGCAGGGCGCAGCTTTATACGACCGCAGAGGTCGAACCCTGAACAGTTGGGGCAAGTATGGACAAAACTTTCAAGCGTGATACAGCTCTGAATTTGGATTGTGATCAAATTTTTTACATTACATGTTTTTTTTTTACACAAAACAAATGTCAAGATTTTACAAATCAATTAAAGATTTCTTCTTCAAACTTTTTAAATCTAAAATTAAATAGTTGATCATGACACAGCATAGGTTTCTGACACAGAACGAATGTGGTCTAATGAACTTAAAAGTTTTTTTTTGCCTTAGAGCAATTCACTATGCTGTTGAATATTAATCCTCTCAAAAAAATGTTTGAAGAAATTTTCTTTTTATTTATGAAATCTGAAATGAGAAAAATTTAACCCCCCCCCCCTTTTTTTTTACATCCCCGTTTCCCTTTTTCCAAAACTGATATCAATTCAAATTTCTAATGGAGTTTGCAACAATAACTACTCTTTTAAATACATCATAAAATATTAAAATGTAAAATAAAGTGCTTGTTATCACTGAATGGTAAAGATTGGTTGGTAGTAAAAGTGAATATACATTGTTTATTTTATAAAACAATAAAAAAAACTTCATCAGCAACATTTTATATTGGAAAATTTCCAATGAAGTTATTTACATAAAGTTATTGGCAAATAAAAATAGAAAATGAAATCATAGTCATGTCTGGCAAATGTCCAACATACATTATCTAAAAACATTTTAGATAAGATAAGGAAAAAAAGCTTCATCAGCAACATTTTATATTGGCAAATTTCCAATGAAGTTATTTACATTAAGTTATTGGCAAATAAAAATAGAAAATGACATCATAGTCATGTCTGGCAAATTTCCAACATATATTATCAGCTACTATTCTATACAAAGAAAGATAACTCCAATTGAAAATTAATTACTATTGCACAATATTGTGCAATTAGATATTTCTTGCTATTGTACAATACTGTGCAATTGAAAATTTCTTGCTATTGCACAATACTTGATATGGAATCCTGATTTGGACCAACTTGAAAACTGGGCCCATAATCAAAAATCAAAGTACATATTTAGATAAAGCATATCAAATAAGCCCAAGAATTTAATTTTTTTTTTAAATCAAACTTAGTTTAATTTTGGACCCTTTGGACCTTAATGTAGACCAATTTGAAAACTGGACCAAAAATTAAGAATCTACATACACAGTTAGATTTGGCATATCAGAGAACCCATTTATTCAATTTTTGATGAAATCAAACAAAGTTTAATTTTGGACCCCCATTTGGACCAACTTGAAAACTAAACCAATAATTAAAAATCTAAGTACATTTTTAAATTCAGCATATCAAAGAACCCCAAGGATTCAATTTTTGTTAAAATCAAACTAAGTTGAATTTTGGACCCTTTGGACCTTAATGTAGACCAATTTGAAAACGGGACCAAAAATTAAGAATCTACATACATAGTTAGATTCGGCATATCAAAGAACCCCAATTATTCAATTTTTGATGAAATCACACAAAGTTCAATTTTGGACCCTTTGGGCCCCTTATTCCTAAACTGTTAGGACCAAAACTCCCAAAATCAAACCCAACCTTCCTTTTATGGTCATAAACCTTGTGTTTAAATAAAATAATGCTTATTTGGGCCCCTTTTTGGCCCCTAATTCATAAACTGTTGTGACCTCAACTCCAAAAGTCAATCCAAACCTTCCTTTTGTGGTCATAAACCTTGTGTCAAAATTTCATAGATTTCTATTCACTTAAACTAAAGTTATAGTGCGAAAACCAAGAAAATGCTTATTTGGGCCCTTTTTGGCCCCTAATTCCTAAAATGTTGGGACCAAAACTCCCAAAATCAATCCCAACCTTCCTTTTGTGGTCATAAACCTTGTGTTAAAATTTCATTGATTTCTATACACTTTTACTAAAGTTAGAGTGTGAAAACTAAAAGTATTCGGACGACGACGACGACGACGCCAACGTGATAGCAATATACGACCAAAAAATTAAAATTTTTGCGGTCGTATAAAAATAAATGTTATATCGTAAATAGTCTGGTAATTTAATAACTGTTGAATTTTAAAACTTGTTAGTATTATTGATTAAACATTTTTTTTGGCATGATATGAAAACAGAAAATTTATTTTATTAGAAGCTGTTTTCTTTATTTATTTTTTTTAAAGACAGTTACTGCCAATAACCTAATGCTTAATTTTCCTAGAATAATTACCTTTGAAAAATTATCAACTGTAAGAATCGGTAAATAGTTATCAAAGGTACCAGGTTAATAATTTGATACGCCAGACGCATGTTTCTTCTACATAAGACTCATCAGTGACGCTCAAATCAAAAAAGTTTCAAAGCCAAACAAGTACAAAGATGACGAGCATTGAGGACCCAAAATTCAAAAAAGTTGTGCCAAATACGGCCAACTAAGGTAATCTATTCCTGGGATGAGAAAATCCTTAGTTTTTCGAAAAATTCAAATTTTTGTAAACAGAATACACATATATTCATCTATGATAACAGACATTTAATTCTTTTTTGTTGCAAACAATCTATTCCTGGGATGAGAAAATCATTAGTTTTTCGAAAAAATTCAAATTTTGTGAACAGAAAGTTTATAAAATTGACCATATATTTGATATTCATGTCAACATCGAAGTGCTGACTACTGGGCTGGTTATACTATCGGGGACGAAACGTTTACCAGCAGTGGCATCAACCCAGTGATGTAAATAGTTATCAAAGGTACCAGGGTTATAATTTAATACGCCAGACGCGCGTTTCGTCTACATAAGACTCATCAGTGACACTCAGATCAAAAAAGTTTAAAAGCCAAACAAGTACAAAGATGAAGAGCATTGAGGACCCAAAAATTCCAAAATGTTGTACCAAGTACGGCTAAGGTAATCTATTCCTGGAATGAGAAAATCCTTAGTTTTGTAAACAGAATACACATATATTCATCTATGATTACAGACATGTAATGCCTTTTTTTTTTTTTTATTGCAAACAATATTTGAGAAAAAAAGTATATTTGTTCATGTACAATACTGCTAGGCTGTTTACTAAAGCCTTACATTTATCTACATTTACTAGCAGTAAGTCATATGTCCATTTTTAGTTTTTTATATATGAAAGTAGGAAATATTTAAGAACCAGCTTTTTTTTCAAACTAAAAGAAATGAAGTAAAGATTGAAATACATTTTAAACATGGCCAAGTGTGTTATGGTAATAGTCATTTTTCAGACAACCCTTAGTCTTACATTTTTAGGTTTTTTTTAATCATAAATCAATTTATCTATTATTGTGCATCTTTTTTTTTTTTAATGTAAAACAGGAAATATTTTAGAATAAACTTATAATTTACATGTCTTTCCAAAACAAAGTATAAACTGACTAATGCTTATAAACTGTCCTAGAATTATTTCCTTTTGAATGCTTATAGTATAAGAATTTGGAATTTACATGTCTTTCCAAAACAAAGTAACTAATGACTAATGATGAAATTTCCCAACTTTATTACTTTTTGAATACTAATGATAGAACTGTAAGCTATTTTAGAACAAATTCCTTTCATAAACAAAGTTAATTGCAAATGGTTGAATTTTCCAAGAATAATTACCTTTTAATACTTAAAGTATAAATATAAGCATAAGTAACGCATGCAAATTAAGACATCTCTGGTGAAAGACAGTTCAGGTATTTATCTTTGAAAAACATTTTTTTAGATTTTTTTTATAATTCATTTAAGTTCGAGATTGTATGACATTGTTAACATTGTGTATTCTTGCTTCATTGTGTTAAATTGGTTACGTCTACTTTTTTTAACTACAAATACACTCTTATTTACTTATAAATTTATGCTTTTAAAAGAGTGCCAGATATTAACTCATTTTGCAAAAGTGACATTCGGACAGTTTTGCATGGTTTTCTGGCAGATTGGCTCTTAATAAACATGTCCATCTTTTATGGGGGGATTCTCAATAATCTTCAACCTCATACTTTATTTTTAACTTTTTTTATTAGTCTTTTGTAGATAAAACATGTCTCTGGCGAATAAAACTTTAATCCTGGTATCTATGATGAGTTTATTTATGATTTGATATTAAAACAGGAAATATTTTAGAACAAATTGGTACTGTACACTTCATTCTAACAGAATGTCACAGATTTTAAAGAGTTTATTCTCTAATTCCCTTGAATAATTTAGAAAATATCTCACTTTACTTTTCAGACAAAAATTATATTTGTTAATGTACATCATTGTACGACATTAAATTTCATAATGAAATTTATAAGATCTCATTTCCTTTCAGCTAAACCTATCAAATGATTACTGTAATTAGTTGTGCTCACAAAGTGTATTGATTGATTAATGTAAAGTAAGAAGACAGACTGATAGGTATGTTAATTCACAAAATAACAGCTTAGCAATGTCAAATTGATAACATTGAGAATGGAAATGGGGAATGTGTCAAAGACACAACAACCCCACCATAGAACAGACAACAGTAGAAGGTCACAGTTATATGTATTTTCAAGGAAATAGGAATACTTTTCAAACAAATTATATTTAATGACACTAATTTATCTGATCAAAATTTTGGTTATAAATTATCCTGAATCTACATCAATAAATACCCTTTCATATTTTCAAAGGGGTAAAAAAAATGCTTGAAAATCATAGCTTACAAGGAAATTTTGTTTATAGTACATGCAATATTCAATACAATACAATATGCTTTATTTCAAAAACACTCCATCACATTGCAATGCCTATTACTGTAAACCATACGATTGACAATAGTATACAAAACACAACCTAGAAACTAAAGAGTGAGCAATATGCCCCCCCCCCAAACCAAAACAAAAATGGATTGATCTCAAGTGCTTCAGAAAGGTAAGCAGCAGTGGCCGATCCAGGATTTTTCATAAGTGGGGGCCCACTGACTGACCTAAGACGAAGCCCACTGACTGACCTAAGAGGGGGGCCCCTCCAGTCATGCTTCAGTGATTCCCTATATAAGCAACCAAATTTTTTCCCAAAAAGGGGGGCCTGGGCCCCCTGGGCCTCCCCCTAAATCCGCCTCTGAGCAGAGTCTGCTCCACAATGTTGCTGATGTCTTCAAAATTGTAATATGCATAACAGAAATAGGAATATCAAAGCAAACAGTTGAATTTTATGATAGTTTGCACCTTAATTCATCCTCAGTTTTGGTACAGATCATGTAATTAAGCATTCAGATAGCATTTTTGTTGACTGTTATTTGTATATTTTTTATTTTTTATATTGACCATGGTGTTGTCTGTTTTTCTTACATTAATGTTTTTTTTTTTTTATTTACACCTTTTTATAACCTTTATGTTTTTATACAATGTAAAATTAAGTCAACTAACCTCAGAAGATTATGTCCAATGTTTGACAGTTCCTCAGCTAAAGCTACCAATATTGTATCTGCCATTTCATTATTTTTTTGCAGAGAAATTTCAGCACCTTCAAATACTTAAAATATAAAAAAGAAAGTTTTTATCTAAATTTCTAGGTATCTGACATATAATTATTATAGATTGTGTATTATTGCCGATTGTGATATTTTTCCTGTGTATGGATTTGCATGGCCTCGCTGTAATGTGTGCATTGCAAAAAATCAAATCACAAAAATACTGAACTCAGAGGTAAATTCAAAACGGAAAGTCCTTAATCAAATGACAAAATCAAAAGCTCAAACACATCAAACGAATGAATACCAACTGTCATATTCCTTACTTGGTCAGGCATTTTCTTGTGTACAAAATAATGGATTAAACCTTGTCTTAAAGCTAGCTAAGCCTCTCACTTGTCATCTTGTATGACAATTGCATCAAATTCCATAACATTGACAACAATGTGTGAACAAAACAAACACAATAGGTAAAAGTGTCCCAAATATTTGGTCTCTTTTGGAGAGTTGTTTCATTGGCAATCATACCACATCTTCTTATTTTTTATATGTACAGATTTTATCATTTTATTTACCATAGATTCTTTGAGATCTTCTTTCCTGACCATCTGAATCAATTGTTCAAATAATTTTGGAAAATGTGTCATCAAATTGTCACAGGTTTCACAGTATCCTCCCTGTAATAGATAAAATAGAAAGGGTTTATAAATATATATATAAGAAGATCCGGTAATGAACAATTTTGGCCTCAAATTTTAGGTTCATCTGAAGACAGATTTTGTACACTTTTTAAACACTTAAGTGTTTACTGCAGTAGATTCAATTAGGTTGTGTGAAATATTTGAACTCATTTAGTCATTTCAGAGGCTCATATTCAAGCTTAAATAATAAATATCTATCAATTATGCCATAATATGTCACTTTTCAGAAAGTTTTTTTGTCAAAAATGAAAGTGGCCCCATCTGCGTTCACCCTCAACCTTTATATATGTTATGTATTATTATCTTCTCTTCTATTTTGAAACATGAAATTAGCAGGGGTTGCGGTGGGACACAAAAAGGAAATAAAATTTAACTTCCACTACAAACATTCTGTTGGGTTGAAAAATATCATACCAGTAAGCAAAACCCTATGATAGGTTTCTCTTAATGAAAAACACTTGAGTCTGAGATTGTTTTGACCTCAAAAAGCATGTTTAAGGGAACATATAAAAATAATTTTATTGTTTCAGTAATTTTGTCAAATCTGTATGAAATTTGAAACAATTGGCAAAATTTCTGCAACAAGGAAATAAATGCTAATGAAATTATATGGATAAAATAGACACAACAGGAAGATGTTCTTGAAAAATATACTATCATGAAACTGAAAGGGATACCATATTTTCCAAAAATTAAATATAAAAAAGTTTATGACTATTTCCTTCTAACATGGCTCATAACGAAACCTTTTTTTTTAATTTTCCATTAATAAGATTAGATTAATGAGGTAAAGTTGACCATAGATGGATTTATCTAGTAATTTAGGTTCTTCTTGGTCATATTTAAGCAGATCAACTGTTTTGGAACTTACACATCCTTGGCTTTCAAATAATCAGCATTGAGCCATTCCTGATGAAATAGAATCCAGTAAAAGTGCTTTGGATGCATAAAAATTAATAAGTGTTGTTTCATTTTTTTTTTTGTCTCTCTGTGTAAATAGAAAATAAACTTTCCACTAGATGAAAACTATGAATGTAATGAAGATTTTCATATCTCAGAGTTATTGTATATTCAGTTTTGTATTAAGAAAGGTTAATTCTTTAGTTTTCTATGTTGTGTCATTGTGTTTTATTGTTTGTCTGTTTGTCTTTTTCGTTTTTAGCCATGGCAATGTCAGTTTATTTTCGATTTATGAGTTTGACTGTCCTTCTGGTATCTTTCGTCCCTCTCTTAAAAAATTGTGCTAATCAATCTTATCATTATGACATAAAAAATATATGTACACTGAGCAAATGAAATTCACTTCCAATGTATGCTGGAAACACAGGCACTTGTCTCAGAAAAAAAATCCTATATACCTTAATTGTTATATCAAGGTATATAGGACAGTTTTTTCTGAGACAAGTGCCTGTGGCTGGAAACCCTTTTACAGTATACATTGATGCCTTGGCAAATAATCATGATAATTGATCTTTATTCTACTTTTATGGATACCAAAGTAAAAAGATGACAAATCTGTCAATATTCATGTTGTTCAATTGTTTATAATACTTCATTGTTTCCCCTTTTTATATCTAGCTCAAAAAGAAAACATTTCATTATTTTTATAAATAGTAAACTTTGTTAATTTTTTGTCAGTGTAATACATTTGACAACAATGAGAACTTCACAACCATCTGGTGGAAATGTACCATGTATAACGAAAAAAGCCTGTTGTGTTCAATTTTTACTGTCATTTAAGACAGGAACATGTATTATTATTCAAAAGTGTATCACTGCTCTATTCTAATGTATATTTTTTTTCTTATAGAAACCTACATCTATGTACATTCCATAGAGTGTGACAATGGCAACAGATAAAAGTGAATCATTACATCTTTACAAATTCTTGTGTCAGAAGATTGGATCTGAACAGGTGGTGAGAGTAAGGCGGCTAACTTACACAATTGGTGACATAGGAAATGACTCAAAAAAAATCTCCAGTGGAAGCAAAGGTGAAGGACTTAAAACAAAAGGCAGTGACTTGGATTTAATGTATATTTTTCCTACTATAAAAGTTTATGAATCGGCTAGAGATATTGTTACTCCAATCAATATGTCTAATCCTCTTGTTATGAATACAGAGGATGTATCTCCATGTTTCACAAAGCTACGTCTTATCTTCAATGATCCAAATATATACCGGTACTGTAAATTAATACAAAACATAGTGCAGATTGATAGTTTTGGTAAATATTTTCTTTCCAGTAAACTTTTTAAAATGCTTTTTAAAAAAATGCTATTTCTTCAAGCACATTTAAAAATACATGGGCCATGTTTATCTGACCATGCTGATAATTTTGACATTGCATTAGTTCTTCAATGTAATCAATGGATATCTCCGGCACAACCTTGGATAACTAGATCACGTATAACATGGCCTTTACCGGATATCATTTCCAAAATAACATCCTGCGGTGTTTTATTTGTTCCAGTTGGGTATAAAGGGTCAGTGAATGAGGAGGAAGAGTGGCGAATATCATTTTCAATTGCAGAAAAATTTCTCATATTTTCGTTCAACCATACCCAACTATTATGCTATGCTTTGTTGAAGATTGTACTCAAAGAAATAGTAGAAAAGCAGGAAGATTTGAAAGGTTTACTGTGCTCATATTTCTTAAAAACACTGATGTTTTGGATTATAGAGGAATCACATACCTACACCTGGAGGCCTGACAACATCATCTCCTGTTTCAAGGCATGTTTACAAAGACTTATTTATTGTATACAATATTCAACTTTATTACATTATTTTATTCCAGACAATAATTTATTCTATTTACGGTTCAATTCTTTGAGCAAACATAAATTGATCAGCATCCTGGATACTTTATACCAGCAACAGCAAGGATTTCATTGGTTAGCATTATCAGAAACTTTGTCCGATTATCCCAGACTAACTAATCATTCATCAATAAATGAACATATCATGGAATTCATAGACATGCAAAAAATAAATTTTGATAGTTATGAATATAAAGTTCTACTATGTAATATGCTACATTATTCCAGAACTCATTTATCTGTAGGTTTATTTACTTCAATTTTTGCAACTGCATCAACAAATTTTCCAGAGAGACAACCAAAACCTTGCAAATTAAACAACAAACTCCAATACTATAAGTACAAATATGACCTTAGCCATCTGTTGATAGGTGTACAATCAGATGCAGTATCTGGATGGATGAAATTAGCATCATATTTTTATGTTCAGAAAAACTATAAAACAGCTTTACTTCTAACAGATTATTCTTTGTGGAAGTGCACAGACGAAAAAATAGATAGTTCATTAGTATATAACCCGTTTCATGAAGCAAAACTATATTTGAATCAGAATCAGGAAAATGTGATGAAAAGAACAAAGCATTGGAAACTTTACACAGTACTTAAAATGCTGGTTGTTCAGTGCATTACATTTACTTTTGAGTCACCAATCATTCCACCAGAACTACCAATGGACGTAGCAAACTGTCCTGTTGGATTTCCACCAATACAATTTGCACATTTCCTTCATTTCCTGTGTTACTTTCATTTACATGATCTTACATCTTGTACATATGCTTTACATCAACTAGAACAAACAAGTTTAGAATGCCATACAAATGGTGCTAGAATATCTGCCATGACATTTCTTGGCATAGCTTATCAGATGATAGGTGAGACCAGCTTAGCAAGACAACAGTTCTACTTAGCTGACCAAATTAGACAGAAATGTTTACTATTTCATGTGTAATTAATAATCCTGCTTAAAAAAATTACTAAATCCAACACATTTTTTTAAATCACAGAAACAAGTTGTTTGAGAAATAAAAATGTTAACATTTTAGAAAGTGTTTATAGCATTTTCTTATATTTTTCCAACAAATTTGATTTTTTATTGGTTAAGGGGGCTCACGGGAATAAACCGTTTTTTCTTTAAGTATAGGATTTCGTTATATTTTTCTTTGAAAGAAGCATACATTTTTGTAAAGGTACTTTTTTTCTGTTGAACTAATAGGGGGAATAAATGTAATATCGAAATAAAAAAAGAACTAAATTACAGAAATCGCTCAAATTTTTCAATAATTAAGTTTGAGTACAGCTTAAAAAAAAATTAAAGAAAAAGATAATAAAAACTATAGGTCACCGATGAGTTAAAAAAGATATTTCAATTTTAATGCCAAAAAGTGTCATTTTTGCACCAAAGGGAGATAATTTGGAGCTTTTTCATTTAAAAATTCAACTGCTGCCAAAATCTTTTTGAATGATTTTTGTACCATTTGATAAAGTAACAACTAATAAAGAAATAAATAAAATTTGTAATGAAAAAAAAAAAAATATTCTGAAATTTTTGTACCCTTGAGCCTCCTTAAATGACATGGGCTCCTTTTAAATAAAACAACAACTATATACATTGTACATGCAGAAATTATCTAATGTAGTTTTCACAAGACCTAGAAAATTGTATATTACACTTATATTCATTAATAAATTTGTTTATTTCTTGTCATTATCTTAGTGTCTCTCTAGCAATAAAAGGGATAACAGGAATTATAATGAGATTGCTCTCCATGAATGTCTCCCATGCTGTATCAATGAGAAAGTAAATTATGTGTAATTATCATAAATTTAGTAGTAAATACAGTAGTTTTGAATATTTGATAAATAGCCTGCTGTTTAACCCATATCGCGCAACTTTATCATACCCTTTATCACACCCCTACAAAAAAAAATCAATTTTTAAATTAACTCCTTTTTAATTTATGCAAGCTTCAACAAAAATATTTTTTTCAAAATGGGTCCTTAATGAACGGTCATTCGGGCGTGACGCAATTTATTGGGTGACGTCATTGTTTTGAACGTGACGTCACAAACGTCGAGGTTTCATATTTCAGACACACGGAATGCAACTATAAAAAAAGAACTTAATGAAATACCATACAAAACACACAAAAAATACAATAAAAAAACATTTTTTAAAACAACAGCACGCAAATTGTAAGGTAACTCAGGTGCTTCGGATGAGTAATTGAGCAGTTCTTTTAAAGCTCGATCAATATCATCCCTCAGGCATTAAGGCCCTCTGGCTGATATTGGTATCTCGGGATAATACGGCATATGATACGGATTTTGCCATGTATTATTCTCTATTTATGGACTGAGTATGTTACATTATAGACAAAATATGGTTCAAGTTCCAAAACTCCCATGAAAATGATCACATCAAAGTGACAGTATCATGTGATGATAAACTACACAGAACAGTATTTAACAATCCTTCCATGTATAAGAGCTTACTGTCAAATGGTCTCTCAGGATTTGTTTTCACAATTACAATACTCCAAAAATATTCAAAGTCCCTAACTCCTGTAGAAATAGTCAGTTCAAAATGAAGGTACAGTATTTCAGATACCAGTACACTTGATAGCAAATAATTCTACTGAGTACAAGAACTTTATATCAAATAGTCTCAGAGGAAGTGCGTTCACAAGTAAAATAATTGGCAAAGTCCCTTGACTCTCGTAAAATGTTTAAATCAAAATGACAGTGTAATATGGTCAACTATACACATGATGTCAAATAATACCGTATAGCTGGGTTATTTTGCTGGTGTAAAATTTGGCAATTTTGATTGAATAAGGCATACGAAATATTTTGGCGGTTATTATTTGGTGGATTCAAACCTTTTATCGATACTTTTGCATATGAATTTTTAAATTGGCGGAATTTATTTTTGGCGAAAATAACCGCCTATACGGTAGTACCAAGTATGAGAGTTTTCTGTCATATAACAGAGGAGTTGCCTTTACAAGGTGTTATTGTTACAGTACTCCAAAAAAGTCAAAGTCCAACAACATCCATAAAAATAGACAATGGCAGTACAATATGACCAAAAACACATGGCTGTAAACACTCCTACCAAATATGAGAGTTTTCTGTTAAATGGTCTTAGAGGAGTTTTGTTCACATGGTGTTATTGTTCTAAAACAAAAGAAAATAAGCTCATGGTCATTTACATACCATGATGGCAAACAATCCTACAGACAACAAAGCTTTTTGTAAAACAGATTCAGTTGAGTTGTTTTCACAAGGTGTCAGTTTTACAATACAAAATAAAAGAAAAATGTGCTTGAGGACACAAATGTCCCTGCTCAAGTTTTGCAATTTTTAAAAGTCTAAAAGGGGCATAACTCTCTATCAGTAAGCGACACAGTCCAAAATCGAACTCTGTCTGCTAGTTTTGGTTCCCATAACTCACATAAAATATAAAATAAAACAGAATTCCAATGTCCCCTGTGTTGTAATTTATATATCCAAGGGGCATAACTCTTTAAAAAAAAAGTTGATAGTCAACCATTATGAAACTTGTGCAAGATATTGCTGAAATAAACCTATAGTACAAGTTTTATAAAATTCTGGTAAGAAATGTACCTGTGTAATTGAGGTCAAGGTCAGATTAAACTTGTCAGTCAGAAATGTTCACCTTACAACTATTACCAAATACAAATTACCTAAGGTTTATAGTATCTGGGTGAGACTCGACCATGTGTGTTTATCAATTAGAAAACAAAAATGTTTTGCTTGTATACTGATGCCCCATCGACATTATCATTCTATATTCAGTGGACTGTGCAAATAAAAATACTGTATGTCCCAAGTGTAAGATGCATAGAAAACAGGTTTGACAGGTGCTGTCAAATGATATCTGGTACAAAAAACGTACCCCTGTTCACCTTCCCATTCTTAATAGGTTGTAAAAAATCAAAAAAGTCATACAAATCAAAAATAAAATATTATATCTCAAGTAAAATGATGTTTCGTGTGTATTTAAAATGATATAGATTTCAGCTTGTTGTTCTGTGTGAGCCAAGGCTTCGTGTTGAAGGCTGTACATTGACCTATAATGGTTTACTTTATGAATTGTTATTTGAGTGGAGAGTTGTCTTATTGGCACTCATACCACATCTTCCTATATCTAGTTTCTACTTAAATGTTTCCAAACAGCTTGAAGACCTTATATGATTTGCATATTAGGGAATACGTCGTTCATATGATTGGTTGAGAGGACTTCCGATAGTTGATCTTGACGTTGGTTATTTTTCAATAGATGACATTGACCGAACTTTTTTTTGTAACCAACGTAAACAAGATGGCGGCGATAATAACAACAACGTAACCAAAATGTATTTTCACTGCAAGTTAATCGTTCAATAAAATAATACACAAAATCATTTGTTTGAATGATAATAAGAGTTTTTGCAGTTTACTTTTTTTCACATTGCAAATTTTATTTTAGTACATATTTTTGCGCCAGGCCTATTCAGTGACATAAATATACAATTTACGTGTGATAGAGGTAACGAGTGTGGAAAAATATATTCCCTATCTCTGATTTGAAAGAATTATAAGGATTAAACGCCTTTTTAATGGAATTTATTGGTGTATAAACTGAACAAAGTCACTCACAAACATATCATAAAAGTCCTTTGGCGTTTAATCCTATAATGATATCAGAAAAATTAGTAGAGAAAATAAAGATAAGCATTTGGAATTCTTCCACCAATGTGAGTGCAAATCTACTTGTTGATTTTAGTTGGCATAAAAGAAACAAATTACATGTACAGTTGAACTACTATTTCATTATTTTTATTATAATCATTTGTTTTGATTGTGTATAAAGTTGCTACTTCTAATCAGCCATAAAGTAGAATCCAAAAAGTACTGAACTCTGAGAAAAATTCTAAACAGAAAGTCCCTTATCAAATGGCAAAATCAAAAGCTCTAACATATCAAACGAATTGATAACAACTGTCATATTCCTGGAATGTTGCCCATGAAGCCCAGCTTGGTTCAATGTCAGATGAAACCTGCCAAACAGACCAGACACAAGTTGGTTCCTTTTTCCTTTTTCCTTTTTCGATATTCAAATTTTAAAAAATATTACAAGTCCAAACTAAAAAAAAATTTTCCTTCAAAATTTTTTTTCCTCAGAATTTTTTTTTCCTCAAAATTTTTTTTCCTCAAATTTTTTTTTCCTCAAAATTTTTTTTCCTCAAAATTTTTTTTTCCTCAAATTTTTTTTTCCTCAAAATATTTTTTTCTTCAAAATATTTTTTTCCTCAAAATTTTTTTTTCTCAAATTTTTTTTCCTAAAAATATTTTTTCCTCAAATATTTTTTTCATCAAATTTTTTTTTTCCTCAAAAAGTTTTTTCAAATTTTTTTTTCGTTTCCTTATTCGGTTTCTTTTTCCTTATTCGATTTTCATTTCCTTATACAGTTTCTATTTCCTTATTCGATTTCCATTTCCTTATTCGATTTTCATTTCCTTATTCGGTTTCTTTTTCCTTTTTCAATGTTCATTTCCTTTTTCGGTTTCTATTTCCTGATTGGATGTTCTTTTCCTTATTCGATTTCCATTTCCTTATTCAATTTCCATTTCCTTATTCGTTTTCTTTTTCCTTTTTCAATGTTCATTTCCTTTTTCGGTTTCTATTTCCTTATTGGGTTTCTATTTCCTTATTGGGTTTCTATTTCCTTATTGGATTTTCGTTTCCTGATTCGATTTCCATTTCCTTATTCGATTTCCATTTCTTATTCGGTTTCTTTTTCCTTTTTCAATATTCATTTCCTTTTTCGGTTTCTATTTCCTTATTTGGTTTCTATTTCCTTATTCAGTTTCCATTTTCTTATTGGATTTTCATTTCCTTATTGGATTTTCATTTCCTTATTGGATTTTCATTTCCTTATTCGGCTACTTTTTCCTTATTCGGTTTCTATTTCCTTATTCAGTTTCCATTTCCTTATTGGATTTTCATTTCCTTATTGGATCTTTATTTCCTTATTCGGTTTCCATTTCCTTTTTCGATATTCAAATTTTGAAAAATATTACAAGTCCAAACTGAAATTTTTTTTTCCTTCAAAATTTTTTTCCTCAAATTTTTTTTTCCTCAAAAATTTTTTTTCCTCAAAATTTTTTTTCCTCAAATTTTTTTTCCTCAAAAAGTTTTTCAAATTTTTTTTTCGCTTCCTTATTCGGTTTCTTTTTCCTTATTCGATTTTCATTTCCTTATACAGTTTCTATTTCCTTATTCGATTTCCATTTCCTTATTCGATTTTCATTTCCTTATTTGGTTTCTTTTTCCTTTTTCCTTTTTCAATGTTCATTTCCTTTTTGGGTTTCTATTTCCTTATTCGGTTTCTATTTCCTTATTGGATTTTCATTTCCTTATTCGATTTCCATTTCCTTATTTAATTTCCATTTCCTTATTCGGTTTCTTTTTCCTTTTTCAATGTTCATTTCCTTTTTCGGTTTCTATTTCCTTATTGGGTTTCTATTTCCTTATTGGGTTTCTATTTCCTTATTGGGTTTCTATTTCCTTATTGGATTTTCGTTTCCTGATTCGATTTCCATTTCCTTATTCGATTTCCATTTCTTATTCGGTTTCTTTTTCCTTTTTCAATATTCATTTCCTTTTTCGGTTTCTATTTCCTTATTTCGTTTCTATTTCCTTATTCAGTTTCCATTTCCTTATTGGATTTTCATTTCCTTATTGGATTTTCATTTCCTTATTCGGTTTCTTTTTCCTTATTCAGTTTCCATTTCCTTATTGGATTTTCATTTCCTTATTGGATTTTCATTTCCTTATTCGGTTTCGATATTCAAATTTTGAAAAATATTACAAGTCCAAACTGAAATTTTTTTTTCCTTTTGAGGAAAAAAAAATTTTGAGGAAAAAAAAATTTGAGGAAAAAAATTTTGAAGGAAAAAAAAAATTCAGTTTGGACTAGTAATATTTTTCAAAATTTGAATATCGAAAAAGGAAATGGAAACCGAATAAGGAAATGAAAATCCAATTAGGAAATAGAAACCGAATAAGGAAATAGAAACTGAAAAAGGAAATAAACATTGAAAAAGGAAAAAGAAACCGAATAAGGAAATGAAAATCAAATAAGGAAATGGAAATCGAATAAGGAAATAGAAAATGTATAAGGAAATGAAAATCGAATAAGGAAAGAGAAACCGAATAAGGAAACGAAAAAAAAAATTTGAAAAACATTTTGAGAAAAAAAAAATTTGAGGAAAAAAAAAATTTTGAGGAAAAAAAATTTTGAGGAAAAAAAAATTTTGAGGAAAAAAAAATTTGAGGAAAAAAATTTTGAAGGAAAAAAAAAATCAGTTTGGACTTGTAATATTTTTCAAAATTTGAATATCGAAAAAGGAAATGGAAACCGAATAAGGAAATGAAAATCCAATAAGGAAATGAAAATCCAATAAGGAAATGGAAACTGAATAAGGAAATAGAAACCGAATAAGGAAAAGAAACCGAATAAGGAAATGAAAATCCAATAAGGAAATGAAAATCCAATAAGGAAATGGAAACTGAATAAGGAAATAGAAACCGAATAAGGAAATCGAAACCGAAAAAGGAAATGAAGACTGAAAAAGGAAAAAGAAACCGAATTAGGAAATGGAAATCGAATAAGGAAATGGAAATCGAATAAGGAAACGAAAATCCAATAAGGAAATAGAAACCCAATAAGGAAATAGAAACCGAATAAGGAAATGGAAATCGAATAAGGAAATGGAATTCGAATAAGGAAATGAAAATCCAATTAGGAAATAGAAACCGAATAAGGAAATAGAAACTGAAAAAGGAAATAAACATTGAAAAAGGAAAAAGAAACCGAATAAGGAAATGAAAATCGAATAAGGAAATAGAAACTGTATAAGGAAATGAAAACCGAATAAGGAAAAAGAAACCGAATAAGGAAACGAAAAAAAAAATTTGAAAAACTTTTTGAGGAAAAAAGAATTTGAGGAAAAAAAATTTTGAGGAAAAAAAATTTGAGAAAAAAAAATTTGGGGAAAAAAAATTAGAGGAAAAAAAAATTTTGAGGAAAAAAAAATTTGAGGAAAAAAAAAATTTGAGGAAAAAAAAATTCTGAGGAAAATTTTTTTTGAAGGAAAACAAATTATTAGTTTGGACTTATAATATTTTTCAAAATTTGAATATCGAAAAAGGAAAAAGGAAAAAGGAACCAACTTGTGTCTGGTGCCAAACAGACATATACACCTTACAATCATTCCGTGCAAAAAGAATTTGTAAAGGTTTAGTCAAAGCCCTTTCATGTTTTTGATAATTTTGGCAGGCACCAGCCCACAATACATCCCCAAAGCAATAATCAATGTTTTTCTTTTAATCAGATTACAAATTAGTGACCATATTGCTTATAGTATCTGACAAATAGAACAAATAAAAAGAAATAATATTAACCAAATAAACCAAGAAAACTAGTTCAAGATCAGACGAAACCTGCCAGTGGGAAAAACACTTTATTGCGAACAGTATCTAGGATACGTACCTAAAAAAAAAATAATTACAAATAGTTAACATTACATCCACTGCTACCACTGCCGTTAACCAGTTTACCAATATAATCCCTATGTATCACATTCTGCAACATTTCAACCTTCACTAAATCTTAAATATTGACTACTTATTCAAACAACTTGATTTTTCATTTTGGCGGAGTTCAGGTAGATACGGTTACTAGTCATAAACATTTAGGCATAGTTTTTAGCAGTGACTGTAAGTGGACCAAGCATGTTGATTCTTTAATAGAAAAGGTATCAAAATAATTAAATGTTCTTAGACGTTTGAAATTCCGACTAAAACGGGAATATTTAGAAAGAATATATTTAACTTTTATAAGGCCTGCAGGAAATTAAAGTTAAAAGAAGTAAGATACAAAGAACATAAATCCTTCCCACCACCATTTCCAGTTCAACCGACATTGTCAAGAAATTTTGCGACAGTAAACTACTTTACGGCATTCCCGACGCGATTGGAAGTAGTACCTCCGGCCAAAGGGAACCCAGTCGAAGTGGTAGGGGTGTGCCCTATAAGTGTTGTCCAAATTAGGAAGAAACTTTATAAAACTGTACACTGACATTGTACTTACATTCATGTTACACAAATTTAATTTCTATTTAAAAACACATTTTATTTATACACTTACCATTATAATAGTTTACAACCATTTTAAAGTTAAAGACAATTTGAAAAATTATAGATTAACTCTAAATTTAGTAACTTCATTTGCATTGTACTATGTTTGATTCATTTTCTGTTCAACATTACATAATGATATAGAGTATCCCATAGCAACGTCAACAATGGACAATTATGACGTCACATACATGATACCATTTTTTTGTACTTCAGGGGTTCTAATTTTGTATACTTTGTCCTGATGAAGCCGATCTAATCGGCGAAACATGTCGACAATAAAAGATGCAGTTTACTTAAGTGTTGTTGTCAATGTAGCGGTATTTGATTTTTTTATCTGACAACCCTGCATACCATCTGGTATCCACTTAAGGGAACTCTACCAGCACAAAACATAAGAGGCGTTGGTTCAGCAGCTCTTTATTTATCTTTTTATAAGGCCTGTTCCAGAGTATTCTTCTGAAGTTTGGGATAATTGTGGTCAGTTGAATTCTGAAAGATTAGAAAAATTACAACTGGAAGCAGCACGTATTGTCACTGGTCTAACAAGCTATGCTAGCACTCGATCACTTTATTTAGAGACGGGATGGGAAAAATTAAAGATTAGACCGGAAGTGAAGAAATTAACTTTATTTTACAAAATTATGAAAGAGGACGCCCCAGAATACTTATTAGATTTAATACCACCTACAGTTGCAGAAACGAACAACTACAATCTGAACATGGATCTGTATCATGTGTATCACGCAAATATTAAAACTAACGTAATGTGTCAATGTGGTTATTTATATGAAAATGCTCAACATTATTTCCTCTCGTGTAAAAATTATACAGTGCAAAGGAATAAATTATTTTTTGAACTTAGAAAAGAAAATATACCTACCGACTTTGAAAATTTAATGTACGGCAATGCTTTGTTTAATATGAACATAAACACGCTAATTTTTATAAAAGTGCAGAATTATATTAAAGAGACCAATCGCTTTTCATAGTTTATAAACATTATGGTTAAATATATACCAATAACAATGTTATTACTTTTTGTCGACTTCGAATGAAATTGTTCATTTTTTCCTAAGACATGGATCATCAATTTGATTTTATTATCCATCAGTTGACAACAACACTTTAATTTAATTGTTCAAAATACAATAAAAACTTACCTTTTGAGTGAATATTTATTCAAAGATTAAAACAACCTATTAGGTAGGTCTTTCATAAAAAATTACGGTCAACTCGACTTTTAGGAATCGATGAACCATGTCGTATAAATTCTTGTTAATTTCATGTCTCCATATTAATATTGTTTATGATGTTATTATTATGTATTTCATATTTGTTCGGATATGTATTATTTGTATGTAATGGAGAAGACGTTCTAAGTTGCAAAACTTGTGTCCAATCCTATTGTCAATGTTTTTTTGGACAATAAAATATGTTTAAATTAACAACTTTTATCAAAATCTTTGGACATCATCAACAGAGAAAAGATACTAAAGGACATTCAAACTCACAAGTTGAAAATATACTGACAACACCATGGCTAAAAAAGACAAGGATAGAAGTCAAATAGCATTACAGGAAAATAAAGATTGGAAAACATTTTATTTATGGTTACAAAAATATCACAGCAATTTATTGCATAAAAAAATACTAATAAAATGGAAAATCAAATAAATATCAAAATGTACAGTTTGAATAAATATTAGTTCAAAAATTAAAACATAACAATAACATGCTAGTTCAATAACAAATGGTCTACTAATAATTAAATAATATTTTATTATCTTTTTGGTAAATAATTATATTTGGATAAATGTTATTCTGTGGATTTCTAAAAATAAAAATAACATCTTCTTTCAACATGTCAATATTCATCATTTTCCTTTGTTATACTATATTATAGTAATTGTTAAATATATACATTCATTTGTTAATAAAAGATAAAAAATATATGGTTAACTTCTGTAACATGAAAATAGGACAAAGTAATATCCTATTTCTATGGACCACCATACATGGCTAGCACTATTCTATATTTAAGTTCAGTGTACTGTGAAATCAGTATCAAAATTGTAATTTGTCATATAATATTTCCAGTTGACCATACTATGAACATGTGTACTAGGTTGCGTCAGCAATTTAATGCATCAAATTATTTTTGGTAAACCACCTAAAACAAACAAATTATCCTGAGAATGTACTTATTTCCCACTAACACATTTCTATTGTCAGTAGGGTCAGAATCGTAATTTGGCAGAAAATCAAAATGTTCATGTTGTAAAGAAAATGTATTCTATTGAACCTGTATTGTGGCAGGTTTTTGTTTTCAATATATCTTGTTGAAAAGGTTGATGGCTCAATATTTTCTGTAAAATAAAATTGTTTCTCAATTTCAAACAGAAAATATGGTAAAATGTTTGTTCATCAGACCTTCTAACTCAAGCAATTAAAACCTTTCTGTATAATATGAAAAAAAGTCAAATTTCAAATAGTTTCAGAATTCAAAATTCCAGAGGTTTTCAAAACAAAACTTTCAATAACTATAGGCTATTCAGAAACATCAGAGTTCTCTAGTCAATGTGAGGCATGCTTTTTTGTTTGGTGTCACAATGGGTCTCATCTTGAATAGTTTTAAATGAACTCTGTGCAAAAATGTGTAAAATGGTTAAACAACATTTGGTCAAAATGTATGGCTACTAAAAGTTTTAAAAAATTTGAAAATTCTTATTGTAGATTAAGTATGATACAGTAAAATGCATGGCTTGTACCAATGAGGGTAAGATTTTATATCTCTCAAATATATTTTAAATTGAAGTTACATGCCTTTCAGAGGAAAGAGATATTAACTTTAAATTTTGAATAGAGTTTCTGTTCTCATATTTAAAAAAATATATGAAGTTACAATAGATTTGCCATAGAAAATCCGATGATCCTGTTTGTTTCCAGTTAAAGCCTACACTGTCTGTTTTAACATATATTCTACAGTAGAGAAGAGATATGGAAAGGTTACTGAAAAAAACATTTACCACTCTTTGATAAATGGATAGATTATTTCATTGAGTTTCTATATTCTCTTTGATTGATCATCATATTCTATAATTCATCCTACATGTTCTAACTCTTAAACAGTCAAAGTTCTGGTCATCATTGCCAATCCCAGAATTCATTGCACTTCCTGTTCATGCAAAAGCATAACCCTGGTTACCACACTGTAAAGCTACCATCAGTCTATTATGTAACTCTGTCTTTGATTTATATTCTGGCATCTTCAGCATGTTGATACTATAAAACCAATAAAAAAAATATTCTTATGCAATGTAGTTCTTATATCATAAAAGTTAAAATGATCAGATAAATGTATGTGAAAGGAATTTATCGGAAAGATACCATGCAACATTACTTAATTCTTTTACATCAAGTTATTGTGCTATTTTAGTTGGATGTGATGCTATAATGCATGAATGCAATGCCAACAAAACGCATGTTCTTATATATGTAGATTGTGTTTATGGTTGGTGGCTATCACTTCACATAAAAAAAACATTCAGTCAGTCAACATGTTCATTTACTCTAAGCTGATTTTTCTACGCAGATTATCACATGTTATAATGGTACCACAATTTTTTTTTCCAATAAATCTAAAATATCCTTAATATTCCTTCTCCATAAGTAAACAGATTATTAATCTTGACTAAAGATACCCTAGGCCTGTACAAATAAATAAGAAGTCTACACAAAAGAGGAGTGAATATTCTTACCAAGTACTAGCTGTAGGTAAAGTGTGTTCTTTATAAGGAACTATAGCTATGGTAAAATGCTGTGGACCACCTCCACCAACAAACTTAGCAAAACCTCCAAACGGTACTCGAGAACTGTATTTGAAAATAAAAATCAATAATAATCCTTATTGTCTTAAAGCATGCAAAGAATTGCTTGTGATAAACAAAATACAAAATTACATAACACATACATATGTATCTACATTTGTTTTAACAATCATTTCGTTGAGATTCCCTTGTCCTCTTCATCGACTGTCTTAAAAAGGAACCTAGACTGAAACCTAAACTGGATATAGGAAATATTGTAGATTTATAAGTGAAATTCAAAATTTCTGTATGAGTTTTGGGTTAATATATTGATATTCATTTCATTTTTCAATAACTATTAATCATGTAGATACTATTGGGATCCATAATCATGATAATCACTTATGTGTTATAGAATGTTTAATTCACTAATTTTAATATCAAAAAAATATTGAACTGTGACCAAATAATTATTTTGTTCAGGATTGTGTATTAAAAAAAAACCCATAATTTTATCATTTCTTTATAAAAATAAGGAGATGTGATATGATTGTCAGTAAGATGTACAATTATCCACCAAAGTTCTAATGAGATGTAAGCAGTTTTATGTCTACATTACCTGCCAGTGGTGAACTGAAGCAGCAAAACTCTGTTCTCTTGACTGAAATCTTCAACAATTTCCCAAAACCACTAAAAGTATGAAATATTTACCAAACAATTAGTATTTATACAGGTTTTTTTATTTATATTTAAAAGGTGTATACAAAACAATATCATTTAAAATCAGTAACATCACAACAATGTCTTGTTTGTTAACCTTGATATTGTCTTTTTTAATATCAGTATAAGGACATTGTTCCATTTATTTGACCACATAACCATAAAAAGACATTGGCAAGGTTGTAAGTATAAAATGTTTATCGACTGAATTTCCTTGGCAAACTTTAGAACCATATATAATAAGTGGTGTTGAAAACTGTATTTGAATGAATAGTGCTAAGTTGTTTAATATTTAATCAACATTTTAAACATTTAATCTTACTACCATATTTTTTATTTTGATATGGGCACAATACTCAAATTTTTAAGCTAACTTTCCAAAGAGCACCTGTTTAATTATTTCACACTAACCTGTATAACAGATGACTGTCTATCATAGCCATTGTATTCTGTATGATTCTCCCAGTCACTGATATCTATCTCTGGGATACCCGACAACATTAATTCCTAAAATAGAACATAAATACAGTCAATCATCACTGTCTATCATAGCCATTATATTCTGTATGATTCTCCCAGTCACTGATATCTATCTCTGGAATACCTGACAACATTAACTCCTAAAATAGAACATAAATACAGTAAATCATCATTGTCTATCATAGCCATTGTATTCTGTATGTTTCTCCCAGTCACTTATATCTATCTCTGGGATACCTGACAACATTAACTCCTAAAATAGAACATAAATACAGTTAATCATCACTGTCTATCATAGCCATTGTATTCTGTATGTTTCTCCCAGTCACTGATATCTATCTCTGGGATACCCGACAACATTAATTCCTAAAATAGAACATAAATACAGTAAATCATCATTGTCTATCATAGCCATTGTATTCTGTATGTTTCTCCCAGTCACTTATGTCTATCTCTGGTATACCTGACAACATTAACTCCTAAAATAGAACATAAATACAGTAAATCATCATTGTCTATCATAGCCATTGTATTCTGTATGATTCTCCCAGTCACTGATATCTATCTCTGGAATACCTGACAACATTAACTCCTAAAATAGAACATAAATACAGTAAATCATCACTGTCTATCATAGCCATTGTATTCTGTATGTTTCTCCCAGTCACTGATATCTATCTCTGGAATACCTGACAACATTAACTCCTAAAATAGAACATAAATACAGTAAATCATCATTGTCTATCATAGCCATTGTATTCTGTATGTTTCTCCCAGTCACTGATATCTATCTCTGGTATACCTGACAACATTAACTCCTAAAATAGAACATAAATACAGTTAATCATCACTGTCTATCATAGCCATTGTATTCTGTATGTTTCTCCCAGTCACTGATATCTATCTCTGGGATACCCGACAACATTAATTCCTAAAATAGAACATAAATACAGTAAATCATCACTGTCTATCATAGCCATTGTATTCTGTATGATTCTCCCAGTCACTGATATCTATCTCTGGGATACCTGACAACATTACCTCCTAAAATAGAACATAAATACAGTAAATCATCATTGTCTATCATAGCCATTGTATTCTGTATGATTCTCCTAGTCACTGATGTCTATCTCTGGTATACCTGACAACATTAACTCCTAAAATAGAACATAAATACAGTAAATCATCATTGTCTATCATAGCCATTGTATTCTGTATGATTCTCCCAGTCACTGATATCTATCTCTGGTATACCTGACAACATTAACTCCTAAAATAGAACATAAATACAGTAAATCATCATTGTCTATCATAACCATTGTATTTTGTATGTTTCTCCCAGTCACTGATATCTATCTCTGGAATACCCGACAACATTAACTCCTAAAATAGAACATAAATACAGTAAATCATCACTGTCTATCATAGCCATTGTATTCTGTATGATTCTCCCAGTCACTGATATCTATCTCTGGAATACCTGACAACATTAACTCCTAAAATAGAACATAAATACAGTAAATCATCACTGTCTATCATAGCCATTGTATTCTGTATGATTCTCCCAGTCACTGATATCTATCTCTGGAATACCTGACAACATTAACTCCTAAAATAGAACATAAATACAGTAAATCATCACTGTCTATCATAGCCATTGTATTCTGTATGTTTCTCCCAGTCACTTATATCTATCTCTGGAATACCTGACAACATTAACTCCTAAAATAGAACATAAATACAGTAAATCATCACTGTCTATCATAGCCATTGTATTCTGTATGATTCTCCCAGTCACTGATATCTATCTCTGGAATACCCGACAACATTAACTCCTAAAATAGTACATAAATACAGTAAATCATCATTGTCTATCATAGCCATTATATTCTGTATGTTTCTCCCAGTCACTGATATCTATCTCTGGGATACCTGACAACATTAACTCCTAAAATAGAACATAAATACAGTAAATCATCACTGTCTATCATAGCCATTGTATTCTGTATGTTTCTCCCAGTCACTGATATCTATCTCTGGGATACCCGACAACATTAATTCCTAAAATAGAACATAAATACAGTAAATCATCACTGTCTATCATAGCCATTGTATTCTGTATGATTCTCCCAGTCACTTATATCTATCTCTGGTATACCTGACAACATTAACTCCTAAAATAGAACATAAATACAGTAAATCATCATTGTCTATCATAGCCATTGTATTCTGTATGATTCTCCCAGTCACTGATATCTATCTCTGGGATACCTGACAACATTACCTCCTAAAATAGAACATAAATACAGTAAATCATCATTGTCTATCATAGCCATTGTATTCTGTATGATTCTCCTAGTCACTGATGTCTATCTCTGGTATACCTGACAACATTAACTCCTAAAATAGAACATAAATACAGTAAATCATCATTGTCTATCATAGCCATTGTATTCTGTATGATTCTCCCAGTCACTGATATCTATCTCTGGTATACCTGACAACATTAACTCCTAAAATAGAACATAAATACAGTCAATCATCATAGCCATTGTATTCTGTATGATTCTCCTAGTCACTGATGTCTATCTCTGGTATACCTGACAACATTAACTCCTAAAATAGAACATAAATACAGTAAATCATCATTGTCTATCATAGCCATTGTATTCTGTATGACTCTCCCAGTCACTGATATCTATCTCTGGTATACCTGACAACATTAACTCCTAAAATAGTACATAAATACAGTAAATCATCATTGTCTATCATAGCCATTGTATTCTGTATGATTCTCCCAGTCACTGATATCTATCTCTGGTATACCTGACAACATTAACTCCTAAAATAGAACATAAATACAGTCAATCATCATAGCCATTGTATTCTGTATGATTCTCCTAGTCACTGATGTCTATCTCTGGTATACCTGACAACATTAACTCCTAAAATAGAACATAAATACAGTAAATCATCATTGTCTATCATAGCCATTGTATTCTGTATGACTCTCCCAGTCACTGATATCTATCTCTGGTATACCCGACAACATTAATTCCTAAAATAGAACATAAATACAGTAAATCATCACTGTCTATCATAGCCATTGTATTCTGTATGACTCTCCCAGTCACTTATATCTATCTCTGGTATACCTGACAACATTAACTCCTAAAATAGAACATAAATACAGTAAATCATCATTGTCTATCATAGCCATTGTATTCTGTATGTTTCTCCCAGTCACTTATATCTATCTCTGGAATACCTGACAACATTAACTCCTAAAATAGAACATAAATACAGTAAATCATCATTGTCTATCATAGCCATTGTATTCTGTATGATTCTCCCAGTCACTTATATCTATCTCTGGAATACCTGACAACATTAACTCCTAAAATAGAACATAAATACAGTAAATCATCATTGTCTATCATAGCCATTGTATTCTGTATGATTCTCCCAGTCACTGATGTCTATCTCTGGGATACCTGACAACATTAACTCCTAAAATAGAACATAAATACAGTAAATCATCACTGTCTATCATAGCCATTGTATTCTGTATGATTCTCCCAGTCACTTATATCTATCTCTGGAATACCTGACAACATTAACTCCTAAAATAGAACATAAATACAGTAAATCATCACTGTCTATCATAGCCATTGTATTCTGTATGTTTCTCCCAGTCACTGATATCTATCTCTGGTATACCTGACAACATTAACTCCTAAAATAGAACATAAATACAGTCAATCATCACTGTCTATCATAGCCATTGTATTCTGTATGATTCTCCCAGTCACTTATATCTATCTCTGGTATACCTGACAACATTAACTCCTAAAATAGAACATAAATACAGTAAATCATCATTGTCTATCATAGCCATTGTATTCTGTATGTTTCTCCCAGTCACTTATATCTATCTCTGGAATACCTGACAACATTAACTCCTAAAATAGAACATAAATACAGTAAATCATCATTGTCTATCATAGCCATTATATTCTGTATGATTCTCCCAGTCACCAATATCTATTTCTGGGATACCTGACAACATTAACTCCTAAAATAGAACATAAATACAGTCAATCATCACTGTCTATCATAGCCATTGTATTCTGTATGATTCTCCCAGTCACTTATATCTATCTCTGGTATACCTGACAACATTAACTCCTAAAATAGAACATAAATACAGTAAATCATCATTGTCTATCATAGCCATTGTATTCTGTATGTTTCTCCCAGTCACTTATATCTATCTCTGGAATACCTGACAACATTAACTCCTAAAATAGAACATAAATACAGTAAATCATCATTGTCTATCATAGCCATTGTATTCTGTATGTTTCTCCCAGTCACTGATGTCTATCTCTGGAATACCTGACAACATTAACTCCTAAAATAGAACATAAATACAGTAAATCATCACTGTCTATCATAGCCACTGTATTCTGTATGATTCTCCCAGTCACTGATGTCTATCTCTGGAATACCTGACAACATTAACTCCTAAAATAGAACATAAAAACAGTAAATCATCATTGTCTATCATAGCCATTGTATTCTGTATGTTTCTCCCAGTCACTGATGTCTATCTCTGGAATACCTGACAACATTAACTCCTAAAATAGAACATAAAAACAGTAAATCATCACTGTCTATCATAGCCATTGTATTCTGTATGATTCTCCCAGTCACTGATGTCTATCTCTGGAATACCTGACAACATTAACTCCTAAAATAGAACATAAAAACAGTAAATCATCACTGTCTATCATAGCCATTGTATTCTGTATGATTCTCCCAGTCACTGATGTCTATCTCTGGAATACCTGACAACATTAACTCCTAAAATAGAACATAAATACAGTAAATCATCATTGTCTATCATAGCCATTGTATTCTGTATGTTTCTCCCAGTCACTGATATCTATCTCTGGTATACCTGACAACATTAACTCCTAAAATAGAACATAAATACAGTAAATCATCATTGTCTATCATAGCCATTGTATTCTGTATGTTTCTCCCAGTCACTGATATCTATCTCTGGAATACCTGACAACATTAACTCCTAAAATAGAACATAAATACAGTAAATCATCATTGTCTATCATAGCCATTGTATTCTGTATGATTCTCCCAGTCACTGATGTCTATCTCTGGTATACCTGACAACATTAACTCCTAAAATAGAACATAAATACAGTAAATCATCATTGTCTATCATAACCATTGTATTCTGTATGTTTCTCCCAGTCACTGATATCTATCTCTGGAATCCCTGACAACATTAACTCCTAAAATAGAACATAAATACAGTCAATCATCACTGTCTATCATAGCCATTGTATTCTGTATGTTTCTCCCAGTCCCTGATATCTATCTCTGGAATACCCGACAACATTAACTCCTAAAATAGAACATAAATACAGTAAATCATCATTGTCTATCATAGCCATTGTATTCTGTATGTTTCTCCCAGTCACTTATATCTATCTCTGGAATACCTGACAACATTAACTCCTAAAATAGAACATAAATACAGTAAATCATCATTGTCTATCATAGCCATTGTATTCTGTATGATTCTCCCAGTCACTTATATCTATCTCTGGGATACCCGACAACATTAATTCCTAAAATAGAACATAAATACAGTAAATCATCACTGTCTATCATAGCCATTGTATTCTGTATGATTCTCCCAGTCACTGATATCTATCTCTGGTATACCTGACAACATTAACTCCTAAAATAGAACATAAATACAGTAAATCATCATTGTCTATCATAGCCATTGTATTCTGTATGATTCTCCCAGTCACTGATATCTATCTCTGGTATACCCGACAACATTAATTCCTAAAATAGAACATAAATACAGTAAATCATCACTGTCTATCATAGCCATTGTATTCTGTATGTTTCTCCCAGTCACTGATATCTATCTCTGGTATACCTGACAACATTAACTCTTAAAATAGTACATAAATACAGTAAATCATCATTGTCTATCATAGCCATTATATTCTGTATGTTTCTCCCAGTCACTGATATCTATCTCTGGAATACCTGACAACATTAACTCCTAAAATAGAACATAAATACAGTAAATCATCATAGCCATTGTATTCTGTATGTTTCTCCCAGTCACTGATATCTATCTCTGGGATACCTGACAACATTAACTCCTAAAATAGAACATAAATACAGTAAATCATCACTGTCTATCATAGCCATTGTATTCTGTATGATTCTCCCAGTCACTTATATCTATCTCTGGTATACCTGACAACATTAACTCCTAAAATAGAACATAAATACAGTAAATCATCATTGTCTATCATAGCCATTGTATTCTGTATGTTTCTCCCAGTCACTTATATCTATCTCTGGAATACCTGACAACATTAACTCCTAAAATAGTACATAAATACAGTAAATCATCATTGTCTATCATAGCCATTGTATTCTGTATGATTCTCCCAGTCACTTATATCTATCTCTGGAATACCTGACAACATTAACTCCTAAAATAGAACATAAATACAGTAAATCATCACTGTCTATCATAGCCATTGTATTCTGTATGTTTCTCCCAGTCACTTATATCTATCTCTGGAATACCTGACAACATTAACTCCTAAAATAGTACATAAATACAGTAAATCATTATTTTTTTTTAAATTCTTTGCATTTGAAACCTAACTCATTTATATTATTTTTGTTAACCAATATCAAAAATTGTTAAGTACATATACATCTCTTTGGTGACATACAAAATATAAGAGTATCTTTGTCACAAGATTTATTTACTGAAATGTATAAAGTTAATTCATAGTTTGCACTAATTATCTCCCTTTGAAAGGTAATATAAAGGAAATAATTCAGTGTATTTAATATTTTCCTCCTTAAAATGGCTGTAAGTAAATAACTTTTTTTTTCTCTACATCTGATTTGCAAGTAATAATTGATACAAAATCAAAGCATGACCTCGGTGTTGCAAAAGTGTAACTCTCAACTATATTTTTTTTTCAAATAGAATTTCACGGCAATTGGAACTCAGTGTTGAAAGTGTCCTTGGACTTTTTCTGTAATAAATGATACTAACCAATTCATACTCATCAAACATTTGAATCAGTGATTGTGGAATGTACTGATGGAAACCAGATAGAAAGCTGTTTATCTGTGGCTGTATGGCTCTAGTCATTCTTAATTCTGTTACTAGCTGAGCATACTCTGTCTGCAATAAAATATATAATTATTCTGTATTAAAGAATTTTAAATTGAGAACCTGTTCAACACTTGCATATTCTACTAGTTTTTGGTGGGGTTCGTGTTGTTTATTCTTTAGTTTTCTATGTTGTGTCGTGTGTACTATTGTTTTTCTGTTTGTCTTTTTCATTTTTAGCCATGGCGTTGTCAGTTTGTTTTAGATTTATGAGTTTGACTGTCCCTTTGGTATCTTTCGTCCCTCTTTTCTTCTACTGAACAATTTTTTCCCTCTCGATACTATCTTTTGATTGTCAGAAGCTTCTGGCCAAGTTTGGTAAAAATCCAGGAGTGTTTAAGAATCTTAAAAATGTTTTTAAAACTTGAACTGCAGACTGTATGTAATGATAAACTGGAAGAAAACTAAGTCCATTTAAAAGTAAAATACAGGAAAAATGGATTTTTTTTTATAAACTAGAGTCTCTTAAGAGCCCGTGTCGCTCACCTTGGTCTATGTGAATATTAAACAAGGGATGCAGATAGATTCATGACAAAATTGTGTTTTGGTGATGGTGATGTGTTTGTACATCTTACTTTACTGAACATTCTTGCTGCTTACAATTATTTCTATCTATAATCAACTTGGCCCAGTAGTTTCAGTGGAAAATGTTAGTTTAAAAATACTAATTTCATGAAAATTGTTATAAATTGACTATAAAGGACAATAACTCCTTAGGCTTAGGGGGTCAATTGACCATTTTGGTCATGTTGACTTATTCTTAGGTGACTGGTCTTACTTTGCTGTACATTATTGCTGTTTACAGTTTATCTCTATCTATAATAATATTCAACATAATAACAAAAAACGGCAAAATTTCTTTAAAATAACCAATTCAGGGGCAGCAACCTAACAACAGGTTGTCTGATCCATCTGAAAATTCCAGGGCAGATAGATCTTTACCTCATAAACAATTTGAAAGCAGTAAGATTTGCTCTAAATGCTTAGGTTTTTGAGTTATAAGCCTAAAATGTTCTATTTTTAGCCATGGCGGCTATCTTGGTTGGTTGGCCGGGTCACCCAACACATTTTTAAAACTAGATACTCCAAAGATGATTGTGGCCAAGTTTGGATTAATTTGGTCCAGTAGTTTCAGAGGAGAAGATTTTTGTAAAAGATTACCAAGATTTACGAAAAATTGTTAAAAATTGACTATAAAGGTCAATAACTCCTAAAGAGGTCAAATGACCATTTTGGTCATGTTGACTTATTTGTAAATCTTACCTTGCTGAACATTATTGCTCTTTACAGTTTATCTCTATCTATAATAATATTAAAGATAATAAACCAAAACAGCAAAAATTCCCTAAAATTACCAATTCAGGGGCAGCAATAAACAACGGGCTGTCAGATTCATCTGAAAATTTCAAGGCAGATAGATAAACAATTTTACCCCATGTCAGATTTGCTCTAAATGCTTTGGTTTTTGAGTTATTAGCCAAAAACTGCATTTAACCCCTATGTTCTATTTGTAGCCCTGGCGGCCATCTTGGTTGGTTGGCTGGGTCACGCCACACATTTTTTAAACAAGATACCCAAATGATGATTGTGGCTAAGTTTAGTTTAATTTGGCCCGGTAGTTTCAGAGGAGAGTATTTTTCTAAAAGATAACGACGACGGACGACGATGACGGACGACGGACGCCAAGTGATGAGAAAAGCTCACTTGGCCCTTTGGGCCAGGTGAGCTAAAAATTTACTTCTGGATACTATCTTATGATTAGAAACATGTTTCTGTACATGTTTGGTACAAATCCAGGATAGTTTAAGAAAGTTATTAAAATTTTAAAAACTTTAACCACAAAGTGAATGTAATGTTTCCTGGCAGAAAAACTAAGTCCATTTATAAATAAAATACAGAAAAATTGGATTTTTTTTTACAAAGTTAACTTCTGGATACTATCTTATGATCATAAGCAAGCTTCTGTCCAAGTTTGGTACAAATCCAGGATAGTGTAAGAAAGTTATTAAAATTATAAACTTTTTTACCACAGAGTGAATGTTATGTTTCCAGGCAGAAAAACTAAGTCCATTTATAAGTAAAATACAGAAAAAATGGAATTTATTTATTACAAAATTTATTTTAGGATACTATCTTATGAACGTAAACAAGCTTCTATCCTATTTATGTTTTGATATAAATGCACTTATAAACCTTTCAAAGATACTTTTCTCTCAATCAATTTAATCAGTCATATTAAATACTGCTAACTTTTTTATGTATATCAATCTGTATTATCCCTAATTAAAGTGATCTGACCTTCTTTAATGCTTTATCTTGTACAACAGTCTGTTCACATATACATGTATACCTTCATTATTACATAAAGGCATAGTAAAATATGAATGACTATAAAAGTTTCATTTTTAATCTGTAATTACCCTCTACATTTAGTTTTCTATCTGGAATATACCCAATAAGTTTCTTCAAGGTGATGTTACCTTATTTTCTTCTGTCACTGTTATCTTTCTGCCTCCAGGTTTTAGTTCTACTTCCTGCATCACACCAAACACATCAGTCTCAACAGAAAATGTCAGGTCCAATCCTAAGTTGTCAATGTCGTGGTCAAGTATCCACTGTTATATAAAGTCAACAACCGTTATGAGAAATTATTACATAGGTTGCAATGAATTTCAATAATTTCCCAGTGAAAAAAAGACACGATAATTTCACATGTAAAATAAACGTAGTTATTTCACTCCTCTGAAGTCATATAACAAAAGGCATTGTCAAGACGTCAGATCAAAATAAATTGTGAAGGCTTTGAAAAAGATATAGTTCCTTGCATTTTCTACTTTAATTTCAGAAAAAAAGCAAAGAATTCAAATATCGAAAAATATTCAAAATATTCAACTTGTGACAGAACAACACTGATAATTAACTCATATACTACTTGCATTCGTGAATTTAATGGGTTTTTTTTTTCAGTCACTGGTTGATTAATTTAATTTTGGATGTAACACGTCTTCTAATACACTGACAACATTTTGCTTATCAGCTCATAGACTTAATTTTTTCATGTGACCCTGACATCATCAACGTTTTTTCTTGATTTACTCGTGTTTAAAATGGAATTAAGAATTAAATTATAAGAAATGCCTGTAATATTTTTTCTGCCTATTGGAAATAACATAAAAAATGTGTTGCACACTTTAAATAACCTGCTACACATTTTTGATGTTATTTAGATCTTCATAGACATAAAAAAAACATTACAGTCATTCTTTGAATTTTTTTCTCTATTTAAATTCTCTGACTAGCTATTTGTATAAATATCTATAGAATGTCACAGATAGTTATTCAAAATTTACCCTACAAAAATCATATTTTATCTATCGATATTTTTGGGTAAAACAAACAAATGTTTAAATAAGAACTTATCAATGCATTTGTTATCTTTGTTTAGCTTTGCAAGAGAAAAAGTAAAATGTCCATACTGTCACTGGTTTCTTGAATGCTATATTAATGGCATGAAACCAGGTAATCAGTTACTGTATATGATAGCAGGATTTTCAAGAGATATCAAATCTTTCTTCTATTAATTGTTTCATATTCTTGATTGATTAAAGGGAAAATGTTTGAATAAAACACATACTTGTAGATTTTTAGCGTAGTCAGGATCAATAGATGCCACATCTGTATAGTTCACTGGAATACCTACAAATTAAAGGTCAAATTGTACATATGTTTTTATTCCTGTTTATTATGGGAATAATAATATACTATCTAAAATAGTCAGATATCCTAGTGTTTCAATCTGTTGTTTTATTCAATTAGAAAATGCTAAAAGATAGTATGTTAACTTGTGATGCTTTCTTTGTGCAAAGCCTGAACACTTGAGGTGTCTACTTCTTTTATAGGAGTAACACGATGGGGATCACATATGGAACAAAATCTTCTTTCTCTTCTGGAGCACATGAGATCACCCTCTTTTTTTAACTCTTTAGTTTTCTAGGTTGCGTTTTATGTAGTTTGTTTTTTCATTGATTTTTTGGTTGTTAGCTATCACATTAATATTGTCAGTTTGTTTTTGACTTACGAATGAAAATATCACTGTCGTATCTTTTGCCTCTCATTTTTCAAAAGCAAACATTTTTTTAAACTACCCAAATGACATTAACCAATAAACCTATATTATGATAATAACAACTTTTCAGAAATTTTTGTTTGTAAAGTCTTACAACTTACTATTTGAATTTTTATTCAATTATCACGGATGAGACTTTAAAGCATTCTCTTACATTCTAAACTACAAGCCTGGTATCTTTCATGAGGTTTAACTTACAGTTAATCAAACTTACCAAGGATATGTTTATAGAATGATCTGGTAAAGTAAACATTGATTAACTGCTTGTGATAGAGACAAAGTCCTAATATTTGTCCTGCAAATCTAAAGTAGTTAAGGTGGTCTGGATTAATAGCTGAGTTACTGTTTGGCTGGAATGTACTCCCTAAAAAAAGATATTTTCATAAAAGGGTAAAAAAGAACTCCTTAAAAAGATGTTCACGCAATAATAGGATGAGAATGTAATTTTGTGCTAAAAAGTACATCTTAAATATATATCAACATACATAACAAAAAATTCTCTGAAACTGATATCATCAAGATGCTTGATTTCTTGATTGACAACATATTTGTTACGTTCGGAGGACGTGTTTTTCAACAGACTGTCGGCATTCCAATGGGAACTGTGCCCCTCTACTCGCAGAGTTGTTTCTTTATTTTTATGAGGCTGACTTCATGCAGGAACTTCTTAGGAAAAAAGATAAGAAGTTAGCAATATCCTTTAACTCTACTTTCCGCTATATAGATGATGTTCTTTCACTAAACAATTCAAAATTTGGTGACTATGTGGAACGCATCTATCCAATCGAACTAAGATAAAGGATACTACAGATACAGTTAAGTCGGCTTCATATCTTGACTTACATCTAGAAATTGAAAATGAGGGTCGGTTGAAAACAAAACTTTACGACAAAAGAGATGATTTCAGCTTTCCAATTGTGAACTTTCCATTTCTAAGTAGTAACATTCCAGCAGCACCTGCATACAGGGTATATATCTCCCAATTGAAACGATATTCCCGTGCTTGCATTTCCTATCATGATTTTCTTGATAGAGGTTTGCTACTCACAAGGAAGCTATTAAACCAAGAATTCAAATGGTGAAGTTGAAATTATCCCTTCGTAAATTTTACGGACGCCATCACGAGTTGGTTGACCGTTATGGAATAACCGTTTCACAAATGATATCGGATATGTTCCTTACGTCGTAACTACAATCCCCTTCCCTTTCATGAATATGACCTACCGAATTAGACTATTTACCGGATTTGTAATCACATAAGCAACACGACGGGTGCCACATGTGGAGCAGAATCTGCTTACCCTTCCGGAGCACCTGAGATCACCCCTAGTTTTTGGTGGGGTTCGTGTTGTTTATTCTTTAGTTTTGTGTGTACTATTGTTTTTCTGTTTGTCTTTTTTATTTTTATCCATGGCGTTGTCAGTTTATTTTAGATTTATGAGTTTGACTGTCCCTTTGGTATCTTTCGTCCCTCTTTTATAATATATGTTGTCATGTATTAATTCATACATTATAAGAACCATCCATTAATATAATTATAGAGTATTAAGAACTTTTTTCCCAGTCCCTCCTGTATATGTGTTCCTTTTCAGGTATGCACTAGTTTCATTTTTTCTCTCTCAACAAAACCTTGGAAATGTATTTCTATACCAAGATCTAAATTTGGTAGCAGTAGTTTTTGGTGTAAAAAATGGTTCCATCTTTGAAATTCTTGTGCTTCTTTTGCAACATTAAATTTATAGATCTGACATTTAATATTTCTGAAACCATCCAAAGTTTATTGTCTCTATGACAGCACATTTTTTCTCATAAATATTTGTTAAGGTCTATTTTGGTCATGTAGCAATTGAAGTATAAATTTTTAAACATTCATAGCTTTCAAGTTTTTCCTTTTGAGTGTTCTTGTTGATGGTAGATCAGAAGAGTGCTTTGGACATTTAAAACATATAAACGGTTATCTTAAACCATTTATCTTTAAGCCTTAAAATATTTTACATACCATCTGCTGACTGGGTAAACAATGCATAATCTGGATTTAGGATTTCTTTAGATAAAACATCAAACCATTCTCTCACTACTCCCTGCCCCTACAATTAATCAAGTAAAAATAATGTTTAATGATTAAGATATCCCATTTGGTTTTTTATGTCATGGCCATTGCATTTAAATTTCTTTATCAAGAAATGGTATTACTCTATTTATTTCACTTGACTGGGCGGAGTTTAACGGATTCGCTCACAATAAAACAGTCCATCTATAGATAGGTGTTTTAGGATAAACTCATCAATGAAGTGCCAGTCATTGTTTTGTAAATTCCTTTGATGACACTGATAGGTGATTAGAAATCAGAAATAATTATAACGGTAATCATCCTTGTCACACACATCCTCAAATAGACTGTCCTTATGCAAATTAAAACAAAAGCTCCGCCCGATCAGTTGAAATAGCATTGGTAATACTGGAGAGCAAGTTATGAATTCTTATCCTAAGCAATATGCTTGTTTCCAATTGTTAACTTTCTGATCTAGTATTTGGTTTTAATTGGTGTCAGATGGCGGGATCCAGATAGCCTATAAAACATTTAAATGACATAAGAATTCAGAGAATAGTAAAAGAGTATTTCTGGTAATGGAAATGATATGTATCATAGGTATTCCTTTGACATTTAGACAAAACCAGAGTAAGAAATTTTGTTGTTATTTATTCATTTTCTTAATGTAAAAGAATAAACAAGCATAAGACCTATTTTTTGGAAAATATTGATATATTTATGACAATTAAAGATTTAGTATTTAACAACAAGAATATATAATTAAAGTTACAATAATCAATATTACTTATCTGACGTAAAATATTTAAAAACAAATTTTATATCTACAAAATATTTTAAAGAGAAGTACAAAAGATGGATAACAAATAATCCAAATAACATAAGTACCATTCCCTCTTCACCATCAAACTTTAACGCCAGTCCTTTCTTCAATTTATCAGGATTTTCTTTAAGCACCCTATCACAGCTACTGTCAAATATTCTTTCTGTTCATAAAAAAATAGGTACGGTAATCAGTTTTGTAAACATGAAATCATTATGTTTTGTACACAATTCCAACATTCAATATATGTTGTATAAGAGACATATGGAAGACGTTACTTTCTAGTCATAAAATAATAAAAAAAAAAAAATCTGGTAAGGAACACCCTTTCGTTACACAATGATATTTTTTATTTACAAATAAACATAAAATTTAACTAAATATTTCTTTTCTAATAACTAGTTGTGGTTTGTGTATTTGAATAAACAAATATGTGTACTTAAACTTATCATATTAGCAACATAATATAACTTAAATATGCAATGCTATTGTAGTCATCTTGATCAATCAATTGAATAAAAATAATTTTACTCATCAAATTAATCTTAGTCTTTGCTTTATTATTAAGCTGTATTTAAATTAATTAAGAAAATATGGAGGGGGGAGTAAAAATAACAAAAGATAAGATTATTTCCTTTTTTTTATATAATTTAGCAAAACACTACCTCTATTTATAATGAGAATGTCCTGGTCAGTTGCTGGGATATGTAAAGCTTCACTTGGATTCTCATCATTGGATATATCCTTACCTCTATTTATAATGAGAATGTCCTCGTCAGTGGCTGGGATATATCCTTACCTCTATTTATAATGAGAATGTCCTCGTCAGTAGCTGGGATATGTAATACTTCACTTGGATTTTCATCATCGGATATATTCTGGTAAAACCATTCTCTTCTTTTCACGAAAGGCTGAGGAAAATTATTAAAATAATTGAATTAAAAACATTTTATCACAAAGTTTTTTTTCTAAAATTGAAATTTGAACTTAAAATTGAGAATGGAAATGGGGAATGTGTCAAAGAGACAACAACCCGACCAAATAAAAAACAACAGCAGAGGGTCACCAACAGGTCTTCAATGTAGCGAGAAATTCCCGCACCCGGAGAAGTCCTTCAGCTGGCCCCTAAACAAATGTATACTAGTCCAGTGATAATGAACGCCATACTAATTTCCAAATTGACGAGTATTTATTTTATTTATGTTGCATAATAAAACATAACGTTGATTGGCAGAAGAAACAATTGGGAGGCATTCCGAAATTATATCTCATTTTCAAATCTACTTCATCATTACAGTACATGCTTCACATTATAACAGTACAACAGCTCATAGGAAATGAACAATCAAATTGATATAACTTGTATCCTAAAACGTAATTATAATGAACTAATTCTTCTTTTTGAATCAAATACAAGCTAAAGGTGAGATAATTTGGAAGTCTATAAAAAAAATTATTGTCGTCTTTGCTACAATAAAGTTTGTTGTTCGTTGCTGTGTGATATATTTTTTTTTTTTTTGGTAAAAAAATGTATATATTAATTAGGACATTAGTTTTCTTTTTTGAATTGTTTTGCATTTGTGATTTCAGGGACTTTAAAACCTGACTATGGGGTATGTTCTTTGCACATTGTTGAAGGCCGTAAGGTGACCTGTTAATGATTATTTCTGTGTCATTTGGTCTCTTGTGAAGAGTTGCCTTATTGGCAATCATATTACATCTTCTTTTTTATTTTCTATTTTCTAAATATAAATCATGCAATTCAAGATGGCAGCTAGTTCCTTTTTACTACCATACAACATTAATGCGGCAACATGTCTATAGAGTACTTATCTATAACTAGCATTGTTAGACCATACTGTTTGTATCAGATTAAGACACTGGTATTATACACCACTAATAGTTAAAAGCTGCAGCTTTGTATGTGACAATTTTCACTTAAAAATTAATTTGGTACTCTGCACAATTAGTTATACAAGCATATTTTGGGTACAACTTAATTAGACACTTTTTTTTTGCATTACCTATACTTTTTGTTTGTTATATATGATACACATAATAAACATGAAGTTATGGTACCTGGAGTCACCTCTATGTCATTAGTTATCTGTAATACTGTAAATTCAAAAATTATTGAGATGTTTTTTATTATTGCAAAAAATGCAACAGGGTGATCATCGCAATAATTTAAACTCGCATTTAGAATTTTTTATATATGAATTAAAACTAGATTTTTCTCCATATCGCAAAAATTAACATTTTAGTCTAAAATGACAAAATCACAAAAATACCTGCATGTCACTATTTCTTAAATTACAGTACTCATAGTCTCATATATATATATATACTAATTCATACCTGCAATTTAATGATATGTATAAACTGGGACATCAATTCTGGACATTCCAATAAGAAATGGAAATGATCAAATATCACAGTGGTATTTCTGAAAATATATCAACTGAGACATTAATTATGGACATTCAATAGTACATCAATATGGTGAAATCTTAGGGACCCAACAAAACTATTTGACTTATTTTACATTCTAATCCTACAAGGTCCCAATTACATTATGTTGTTTCATTTCAAGAATGTATCATTATCACTGGACTAGTATATATTTGTTTAGGGGCCAGCTGAAGGACGCCTCCGGGTGCGGGAATTTCTCGCTACATTGAAGACCTGTTGGTGACCCTCTGCTGTTGTTTTTTATTTGGGCGGGTTGTTGTCTCTTTGACACATTCCCCATTTCCATTCTCAATTTTATCATATATCCTCAGCCAGGTGTGTTAAGGAGGAATAAGTTTTGCAAGTATTTCAACACAATGAGGTTCTACTCTAACTAACATATGACCTTGCTTCACATGTATCTGGCATTTTACTATATTTCTTTAATTATAAAACAAATGCCAACATTATTTCATTAATGATAATAAATTTACAGTTTCAAACTAGGGTATCTGATGCAAAAACATATCTTTTAATGAATAATGATCAAATAATCTGATCTTTCAGTCAGTTATAGTAAAAATTCCTAAATTGTACTGCTTAAATGAATAGCGTGTGTTCAACCATCTTAAGATATGCAAGAAGTATTCTCATCATGTTATAGGTATCTTAATAATGTAAAACAAACTATATGTATGTTTACCTCTGAACTAAAGCTTTGAGCACCTTATTATGTTTACAAACAAACTCTATAAATCTTGGAGATGTAATCCTAAAATTAAAGTAAAAACTAATCATTTTTAAATAACTCAAAAGCATTTTGAAGTAAACAGACTAAAAAATGTCATGCATTTTAAAAAAAAACTTTCAAGAAAATTTCTGCTTTAAAACAAAATGTCTTCAACAAAAACATACATTTTCTTCATGCAAACAATGCAGAAATTACAGTATACATTGTTTCACTCATTTAGATTCAAGCATCACTGAATAGCCTTCTGTATAGGAAAGACATGTTTGGCATACAAAAGTTTAACTTATTCTCAAGGCTACTTTTTAAAATTTTCACTCTATTGTTTGTATCTTGTTTGTGTTTTTTGTTGGATAGTAATTATACGACATCCCATTATTTTCATATATTTTTGGTCTTAAACAGTTATTATATAGATTTAGATATAAAAAAAAACATACACACACAATAGACAACACCAACCCCTTATATTCAACTTCGTAGTTCCAAAGTAATAGATGTCCAAACTAATATCCATGGTCAAAAAAGCCTGATCTGGCCTTGAAAGCATTATAAATGGGAAGGTTAATACAGTTTTACTTGTGGATAAAAACCTCCACATTTCTTTCTGGACCAAATGTTATAAAACTGAAGCATAAAATAGAATTATATGCACACTCCAGCTGTCAGTGTAATGTCTAAATGAGATTAGTGAGTAAATGGATACTTTAACAAATGTTGATATTTCTATTTAATATTTTATATGTTAATTTCTTGTACTGATTTGGTAATATAAGACCATGTGATATAAAAATGTTTACTCTAATTGGATATGATAAGAACACCTTACATTGATTGGGTATGACAGGAACATGTGATATAAAATGTCTTACCCTGATTGGATATCACAAGAACATGTGATATGAAGTATCTTATTCTGCTTGGGTATGACAAGATCATGCGATATAAAGTGTCTTATTCGGATTGGGTATGAAAGTACAAGAACATGTGATAAAATGTCTTACTCATATTGGGTATGACAAGAACATGTGATATCAAATGTCTTACTCTAATTGAGTATAACAAGAAAATGTGATATAAAATGTCTTACTCTGACTGGGCATGACAAAACATGTGATATAAAAAGTCTTACTCTGATTGGGTATGACAAGAACATGTGATATAAAATGCCTGAACAACACCACAGATCCTTGGTAATGTAGCACCAATGACATCCTGGTCCTCTAAACTCATATGTTTTAAAATTCCCTCAGATACTTGAAGTTTATCTTTACTACAGTTCACATCTGAGTACTGATTAACTGCCTTTTGTTGTTGTGGAGATGCATTTGAGGAGTTAGTGGTATTCATTGTCTTTGGATTTTCAGCTTGCTGAGATTCATTATCTTTTTCTGAAAGATTTGCCAGCGATTGTCTGGGACTTTTCTGATCAAATTCTACTTGTAGTAAATTCAGCCAGTCTTCAAGAAGCTGCCATAGACTTTCTGCTGGCTGAAACATTTTATTAGAAAATTAACATTTTTGATTTAAAACACACAACATTATACATGTTATACAAATGAATGAATACCAGAATTTTATTTATGACATAGCAATGATGACAAAAAAAAAGCTGAACTGAGAATACATTGGGAATTCATTGTAGGGTCATGTTGATGTAGTGATTTTCTGGATTTACCTTCATCAGGAAAGCTCAAAGCTAAAAATTTAAAGGCCAAGGACTATTAACTTGATGGACTTTCACTGTTTTTTTTTCTTCATGACACTTTTATTAACATACACTGTACATTCATAAATTTTTGGATGCCTTTTTTCCCCCTTTTTTCTATGTTTCACAGTTGTTAAACAACTAACAAAAATGTGAGATTATTTTTTTTATAATTTTTGGTATTATCGGGAGCCAGACAAGAAAAGCTATCAAAATTCAAAATGTCACTCTTTGTATAGAAAAAATCACAATTTTCACAATAAACAAATCAGTGCAAAAGTTTCTCAATTAACAGCTAGTATATCATTTTGTCTATATTATTCACTGTCACCAATAGTTCATGTGATATAAATAATCAAATAACCTTGAATATCCTTATAGTTTTTGGTGAGACAGGTGTGACCCCATTGGCTACAGCTGACTGTATGGAAGATGTCATAGACTGGTACACTGATGTGTAAAGTCTACATAGAACTCTGACACAGGTCAACAGTACAGAAACATGGACTTCAACATTACTAGATAAACTGTAAGCAGAGAAAACATTGTAGAAATTAAGGATATTAATGTAGGATATTAAATGTATGTACACCTACTGGCACATCCCTTAAATAAATAGAGAATGTGTCAATAGGCCACAGATGCCCAAAGTTGTAAATATGCTTCACTCAACTTCCACGTACAAATACAGTATTCCCATAGTTTAGACCGTTTGGTGATAACAAGCATTGTGTATAAATTTCATAACATTTGGTTGAAGCAAACTAAAGTTCATGAAAAGAAAAAAACAGATTTAGCATTTTTTCAATGTATAAAGGGTCATAATTCATGAATGGTAATAGTGATGCCACCCAATTTCAAACTTGATCTGTATTTTGGGGTCATATGCATTGTGTATTTAGTTTAATAACATTTGGTTGAGGCAAACTAAAGTCAGAGAACTAAAATGAAGAATTCAGCAATATTTATGTTTATAAAGAGGAATAACTCCTGGATGGTATATTAGTGATGTCACCCTATATCGAACTTGATCTGTGTTTAGTGGTTAAAAACATTGTGTATAAGTTTTATAATATTTGCAAGTTTGATGCAAACTAAAATTAGACAACGGAAACCAATTTTGGGGACATAAGGATGGACAAATGTGACAGATAGGATTAACAAAGGTAACACTTTATTCGGGGGCATAAAAAGCCACTTATTCATAGCCCAATTGCTTTCTATGTTAAATCTGCAATTTGAAGAATAAATGGCTACTTTGTCTCAAGTTCAAAAACAGTGGCAGTCAGTCATGTCATTTATAGAACTATACCTTATCCTGACTTGTATTGGATAATTCAACATACTTAGAGTGCACTGGTTCCTGGATTTTCGGTTGTACAAAAAACTTCTGAACTGAACAGCAGAGCAAATGTGCTCCCTGTTATAATGTCATATATCTTTTTTATTATTCAAAAGAAACTTTCAACAAGGGTTCTACAGTGATTAAAAGTCCTTAAGCTTTCATTTGTTACCAAAATTACTAAAACTGTTCACTATTGACAAAGTTACAGCTATCTGACATACGAACTATTTTACAAAATATTATAATTTTTTATATTACTTTCTTTCTAACCAGGACTTTCTTTCCATCCTGGAGGATGTCACAGTTTAAGAGTTTTCCTTCCCTTGAGTTATTTTTAAAATATTTCACTTAACTTTTCAGACAAAAGTTATATTTGTAAATATACATCATTGTATGACATTAAATTTCATTGAAATTTATAAGATCTCATTTCCTTTCAGCGAAACCTATCAATTGTTAACTGTAGTTGGTCGTGCTCACACAGTGTATAGATTAGTTAATGTAAAGTAAGAAGAGGCTGAGATTGATAGGACTGTGAGATTGATAGGTATGTTAATTCACAAAATTATAGCAATTAACGCAATGTCAAATTGTCCAGTTTTATGTATTTTCAAGGAAATAGGGATACTTTACAAACAAAATATATTTAAGGTGGTATGGGTGTCTTCCTCCATCTTGGATTGTAAAAAAACGGGAAACAAAGGTCCAGATTTTCTATCAAGTTAGCAAAATTTGATGCAGGAATGCAGATATTAAATGTGAATTTTCAATTAAAAGAACCAATTTACAAGAATATAACTTATAAATATTAATTTTTTTGCAAATATTGATTATTTTTGGTTGTTTATAAAAAAAAAAATTGGCATTTTAAGGGCAGGTAACTCTAATATAGTGCATTTTCTGAAGGATTCTACATGGAATATTCCTATTTTGTATTTTAGCCGCACAAAACGTCAGTGACCCTATCTTTTCTTTTGATATTCTCAAAGCATTGTCTGAAAGCTATCTTTTGCCTAAGTATTTAACAATTCTATCATTTTGTTTAGTTTCTAATCACAAAATGGTGTTTTTTCCTGTATAAACCATACAAAATGTGTCATTTTGTCACGTCCTGTAGCTTGAGAAAATGCACGATGACCTATCATATTTATTATATTTTTCAACATAAATCAATAGATACTACGTTTTGGCAAAGTATGAACAATTTCTTTCATTTTTATTTTAGACTCCCATACCACTTTAATGCCACTAATTTATCTGATAAAAGTTTTGGTTAAAAATTATCCTAAATCTACATTAATAAATACCCTTTCATATTTTCAAAGGGTCAAAGTAAAAAAATGCTTGAAAATCTTAACTTCCAAGGAAATTTTGTATTATAATACATACAATGCTTTTTTTATTGCTGTAACCATATGTTGTTGATCAGATGGCTTCAAAATTGTAATATGCATACAAGTAATAGGAATATCAAAGCAAATAGTTGAATTTTATGATAGTTGGTACCTGAGTTCATCCTCAGTTTTTGGTACAGATCATGTCATTAAGCTTTTGTTTACTGTAATTTGTATGTTTATCTCTTCTATTTTGGCTGTATTAAGTTCACAGTCACGTCCGGTCAGAATGGGGACGTTACATCTGATGTCTCGTGTAAAGAGAGTGCCACGCTCTTTGCACGTTGAGAACCCTTGCAACAACTCTTTGAGGGCCCGTAGGTGGCCTGTTGCAAGGCAAACCCTCATTTTCTAGTGGCAGTCCAAATTTCCCCGACCATCATCCCAAATGGCCTATATTATGCCAAGACCTACATATTGTATTTATTGTGAACTTGTTCTCGTCCTGAATATGCATGAAATATTTGCCACTGGACGTTAAGCAATCAACAATCAATCAATCTATTTTGGCCATGGTGTTTGTTACACAAACAGTATTTTAATGCCCCTTTGTATTACCCTTGACTTTTTATACAATGTAAAAGTAAGTCAACTAACCTCAGAAGATTATGTCCTATGTTTGACAGTTCCTCAGCTAAAGCTACCAGTATTCTATCTGCCATTTCATTATTCTTTTTGCACAGAAATTTCAGCACCTTCAAATACTTAAAATATAAAAAAGAAAGTTTTTATCTTAATTTCTGGGTGTCTGATCTGTATTATGATACAGATTGTGTATTATTGCCGAATGTGATATTTTTACTGTGTATGGATTTGCATGGCCTTGCTGTGATGTGTGCATAGCAAAAATTTAAATCACAAAAATACTGAACTCAGAGGCAAATTCAAAACGGAAAGTCCTTAATCAAATGGCAAAATCAAAAGCTCAAACATATCAAAAGAATGTATATCATATTTCTGACTTGGTACAGGCATTTTCTTCTGTACAAAATAGTGGATTAAACCTGGTTTTAAAGCTAGCTAAACCTCTCACTTGTCATCTTGTATGACAATTGCATCAAATTCCATTAAATTGACAATGATGTGTGAACAAAACAAACATAATAGGTAAAAGTGTCACAAATACAAGAGACAATTTCTGTATCATTTGGTCTCTTTTGGAGAGGTATCTCATTGGCAATCATACCACATCTTCTTATTTTTTATATGTACAGATTTTATAATTTCATTTACCATAGATTCTTTGAGATGTTCTTTCCTGACCATCTGAATCAATTGTTCAAATAATTTAGGAAAATGTGTCAGTAAATTGTCACAGGTTTCACAGTAGCCTCCCTGAAATATATAAAATAGAAAGGGTTTGTATATATATATATACATAAGAGTATGTTAAAGTAAGGGCCCATTTTGACCTCAAATTTCAGGTTCATCACAAGATTTTGTACACTTTTTAAACACTTAAGTGTCTACTTTAGTCGATTCAATTAAGTTGTGTGAATATTAAACTTAATGAAAGATATTTGAGTCTGAGATTGTTTTGACCCATACCTGTCAACCTGTGACGATGAAAATGCAGGTCATGACCTGCATTGAAGAATCAAATCTCAGGTCATAATGCGTACGAACTTTTTCGAGCTGAATTTCAGTATTTATGGTACATTTTCTTATAATGTATATCAAAGATACCAAAACATCAATGCATGTTCACTTTGTTAAGTCATTTTAAATCTAATAAAATATTATTTCATTTAACTTTTAAAGATTTTTATAAATTGTGTAACTCAGTCTTATGTGCTTTACTTTTTGAGAAACAATACTACAATCATCAAACACTAGAATTTAATGTAATTCTTAAATGTTTGAGACTTTTGACTATGTAGCCTTTAACCACAATATTTTTCATTTGACAAGGAAATTAGACTATGATAAAATATAGTAATACAGTTAAAGGAAGTATAAATGTAAAAAAATAATTTTCAACTTTTTTTAAAAAATTGTATAAAGGTATAAAAAAATAATGAAAAGTTATTTTTCAATATGTATTTGAATTTTATATTTTTATGATTTAATCTTTTTCACCCATAAAACGTAAATATAAGGAATAATTTTGAATGGTGACAAATAAGGGGAAGTAACTCTAGTTCAGTTTGTAAACCAAATTATGGTGCAATTTATTTACGACCTAAAGCTAAGGTAATTGGTGTTAATTAACAGTGTGTTTGACACCAAAGCTGTCAAGTGAAGCCATGCACTTAATGGGTCACTTAATTTGACAGTTTACATAGCTAGATGAACTTCCTGTTCATGGAAGAATTACGAATTTGCCGGTATTTCAAAGGAATATTACTTATGAAATCAATCTCAAGGCTAAGAAATAAGGGTGAAATCGGGTCATTTTCAGAATTTCGGGTTATTTCAATGACCCGGCGGGTGTTCTGGGTGATCCCTCAGAATTGTGAAAATCTCGGGTCACACCCGTAGAATACGGGTCAGTTGACAGGTATGTTTGACCTTAAAAAAACATGCTTACAGGAACATATATAAAAGTAATTTCATTGTTTCAGTAAATTTGTTAAATCTGTATGAAATATGTAACAATTGACAAAATTTCTGTAACAAGGAAATAAATGCTTATGAAATTATATGGATATAATAGACACAACAGGAAGATGTTCTTGAAAAATATACTAACATGAAACTGAAAGGGATACCATATTTTCCAAAATTCAAAATAAAACAATAATGATTATTTCCTGCTAACATGACTCATAACGAAACCTTTTTTAAAATTTTCCGTTGATAAGATTACAAATTATTAAGCTGAAACTATATAAGGTTTCAACTTCATGAGGTAAAGTTGTCCTTAGATGGATCGATTTGGCTAGAATTTTATGTTCTTCTTAGTCATAAAGCAGATCAACTGTGTTGGAACTTATACAGCCTTGGCTTTCAAATAATCGGCATTGAGCATTCCTGATGAAATATAATCCAGTATAAGGGCTTCAGACACATAAAATTTATTAAGTGTTGTTTCTTTTTTTTTTGTCTCACTGTGTAAATACAATATAAACTTTCCACCAGATGAAAACTATGAATGTAATGAATGTAATGAAGATTTTCATATTTCAGAGTTAATGGATAATCAGTTTTTTATTTAAGGAATGACTGTAATATATTTTCTGTCTATGAACAAATAACATAAAAAATTTGGTGCACACTGAATAACGCGCGTAGCGGGTTATTTAACAGTGTGCACCACATTTTTTATGTTATTTCGAATAGACAGAAAAAATATTACAGTTATTTCTTATAGTTTAATTCTAAACTGTAGAAAGCCATGAAAAAACGTTGATGACGTCACGGTCACATGACTAAATTATGTCTATGGGGTGATAACAAAATAACGTCAGCCAATCTGAAGACGCATTTCATCGAAAATTAAATTATTTTAAGAAAGGTTAAAAAATTGTGCTAATAAATCTTATGCATATACAATACTATAGCTGCCAACATTTTTAAATGCCCATATGGTTTTATGGTCAAGGTGGCTCTCATAGTCCTACAAAACCTTTAAAGGGACCATCAGATCTATTTCAATATTGTCTATTTGCTTCTTCATGTATTTATAATCCTATTGCCATGGTAAAATGGCTGGTTTTGTTTTAAAATGTGGACAAAATTGCTTTTTCAAATTTTCCAATTGGGAGCCTCCATGACGTAAATCCACCCACAAGTAGTGACATTTGGATGGTATGCGTATGAGACATAAAATATATCTACACTGAGAAAATGAAATCACATCCAATGTATGCTGGAAGTTGGAACTCTTTAACAGTATACATTGATACTTTTGCATATAATTGATCCCTATTCTTAAAAACTATCCCAAAGTAAAAAGATGTTATATCTGTCAAAATTCATATTGTTCAATTATTTACTTCATTGTTTCCCTTTTATCTAGCTCAAAAAGAAAACATTTCATTATTTTTTTTAAACAGTTAAGAAACAATTGTGATCATTTTTTGTCAGTGTAATATTTGACAACAATGAGAATTAATGTACATATATTATATTTTCTATTTTATGTACATGATAATAAAATCCTAAGAAATATCCATGTTTGTATTATTTTCAACTTAAAATATTCAAATATCAAAACTCTTGCAAAAGGCAAGTTGGGTATTGAATATCTAACAACAAATTATGAAACAGTGTTAATTTCACATATATTTGATTGAAATGTATTGTATAAAAAAGGCTGTTGTGTTCAAATTTTACTGTCATTTAAGACAGGAACATGTATTTTATGTCTCATACGCATACCATTCAAAAGTGTATCACTGCTCTATTCTAATGTATATTTTTTTTCTTATAGAAACCTACATCTATGTACATTCCATAGAGTGTGACAATGGCAACAGATAAAAGTGAATCATTACATCTTTACAAATCCTTGTGTCAGAAGATTGGATCTGAACAGGTGGTGAGAGTAAGGCGGCTAACTTACACAATTGGTGACATAGGAAGTGACTCAAGATTAAAACAAATCTCTAGTGGAAGCAAAGGTGAAGGACTTAAAACAAAAGGCAGTGACATGGATTTAATGTATATTTTTCCTATTATAAAAGTTTATGAATCAGCTAGAGATATTGTTCCTTCAAATATGTCTTATCCTGTTGTTATGGATACAGAGGATGTATCTCCATGTTTCACAAAGCTACGTCTTATCTTCAATGATCCAAATATATACAGTAAATCAATACAAAAAATAGTGCATATTGATAGTTTTGGTAAATATTTTCTTTCCAATAAATTATTTAAGATGCTATTTCTTGGACCAAATGTAAAAATACATGGGCCATGTTTATCTGACCATAATGATGTTTTTGACATTGCATTCGTTCTTCAATGTAATCAATGGATATCTACGGCACAACCTTGGATAACTAGATCGCGTGGGACCTGGCCTTCGCCAGATATTATTTCCAAAATAACCTCCTGCGGTGTTTTCTTTGTTCCAATTGGGTATAAAGGGTCAGTGAATGAGGAGGAAGAGTGGCGAATATCATTTTCAATTGCAGAAAAATTCCTCATATTTTCGTTCAACCATACCCAATTATTATGCTATGCTTTGTTGAAGATTGTACTCAAAGAAATAGTAGAAAAGCAGGAAGATTTGAAAGGTTTACTGTGCTCATATTTCTTAAAAACACTGATGTTTTGGATTATAGAGGAATCACATACCTACACCTGGAGGCCTGACAACATCATCTCATGTTTCAAGGCATGTTTACAAAGACTTATTTATTGTATACAATATTCAACTTTATTACATTATTTTGTTCCCGACAATAATTTATTCTATTTACGATTCAATTCTTTGAGCAAACATAAATTGATCAGCATCCTGGATACTTTATACCAGCAACAGCAAGGATTTCATTGGTTAGCATTATCAGAGACTTTGTCTGATTATCCCAGATTAACTAATCATTCATCAATAAATGAACATATCATGGAATACATAGAAGTACTTAAAAGACCTGATCCAAGAAATGAACATAAAGTTCTACTTTGTCATATGCTACATTATTCCAGAACTGATTTATCTGTAGGTTTATTTACCTTTTTTTTTGCAAATGCATTAAAGAATTTTCCAGAGACACAACAAAAACCTTACAAATTAAACAACAAAGTCCAATACTATAAGTACAAATATGACATCAGTCATCTGTTGATAGGTGTACAATCAGATGCAGTATCTGGATGGATGAAATTAGCATCATATTTTTATGTTAAGAAAAACTATAAAACAGCTTTACTTCTAACAGATTATTCTTTGTGGAAGTGCACAGATGAAAAAATAGATAGTTCAGTAGTATATAACCCGTTTCGTAAAGCAAAAATGTATTGGAATCAGAATCAGGAATATGTGATGAAACTAACAAAGCATTGGAAACTTTACACAGTACTTAAAATGCTGGTTCTTCAGGGCATTACATTTACTATCGAGTCACCATTTATTCCACCAGAACTACAAATGGAAGTAGCAAAATTTCCTGTTCAATTTTCTTGTGAATTTCCACCAAAACAATTTGCACATTTCCTTCATTTCCTGTGTTACTTTCACTTACATGATCTTACATCATGTACATATGCTTTACATCAACTAGAACAAACAAGTTCAGAATGTCATAGAATTGGCACTAGAATATATGCCTTTATATGTCTTGGCATAGCTTATCAGATGATCGGTGATACCAGCTTATCAAGACAACAGTTCTACTTAGCTGACCATATGAGACAGAAACTGGGACACTACTAGTATATGTGTAATTAATAATCCCCATTTTAAATGATTTTATCATTGAGAAATTGAAAAAAAATACCAAATCTGTTTTAAAATATTCTTAAATTTTTCCCAAAAATATGATTTTTAAATTCAATGGTTAAACGAAATGGGTTCTGTTTAAAGAGAAACAATTATATACATGTTGAAATTATCAAATGTAGTTCACAAGATCTAGAAAGTTGTATATCACACTTTTATTCATTAATGTTTATTGTTTGTTTAAATATGTATCGCAAAAAATATTGTATATGTTTAATGACAATTAATAAAAGAGTGCACACACTGAAATGTTTCACCTTCTTTACTTATCATTGATATTATGTTGATAGTCCTAAATATAAAACTTTATTACAACTGTCACATAAACTTAATTAACCAAGAAAACCAAACATTGACCAATGAACCATGAAAATGATGTCAAAGTCAGATGAATCATGCCAGGCAGGCATGTACAGCTAACAATTCTTTCATACAACAAATATAGGTGACCTATCGCTTATAGTATAAGAAAAACAGACCAAAACACAAAAACTTAACAACGAGGAATGAACTGTAAAAATGAGGTTGAAGTCAAATAAAACCTCCGCGAATGACAAATAGATCATAAAATATTTCCATACACCAAATATAGTTGACCTATTGCAATTAGTATTAGAAAAAAAGACCAAAACTCAAAAGCTTAACTTTTACTACTGAACCATGAAAATGAGGTCAAGGTGAGATGACACCTGCCAGCTAGACCTGTATAACTTTCAATCATTCCGTACACCAAATATAGTAGACCTATTGCATACAGTATAAGAAAAACAGACCAAAACACAAAAACTTAACTATAACCACTGAACCATGAAAATGAGGTCAAGGTCAGATGACACCTGTCAGTTGGACATGTACACCTTACAGTCCTTCCATACACTGAATATACTAGTAAAATTGAGAAAGGAAATGGGGAATGTGTCAAAGCGACAACAAACTATTTCTTAAAGTATCTGAGATATGAACTTGACCACCAAAACTTAACCTTGTTCACTGATCCATGAAATGAGGTTGAGGTCAAGTGAAAACTGTCTGATGGGCATGAGGACCTTGCAAGGTATGCACATACCAAATATAGTTATCATATTACATGTAATAAGAGAGAATTTAACATTACAAAAAATCTTAACTTTTTTTTCAAGTAGTCACTGAACCATGGAAATGAGGTCAAGGTCATTAAACATGTGACTGACGGAAAGTTCATAACATGAGGCATCCATATACAAAGTATGAAGCATCCAGGTCTTTCACCTTCTTAAATATAAAGCTTTTAAGAAAATAGCTAACACTGCTGCCTCCGCCCCCAGATCACTATAAAACAATGACTTAAGTTGATTCAACTACTATTCTGGACAAAGAAAGATAACTTCAATTGAAAATTTCTTGCTATTGCGCAATATTGTGCAATTAGATATATCTTGCTATTGCGCAATACTGTGCAATTGAAAATACTTGCTATTGCACAATACTGTGTAATTGAAGATTTCTTGCTATTGGGCAATACTGTGCAATTAAAAATTTCTTGTTATTGCACAATACTGTGCAATTGAAAATTTCTTGCTGTTGCACAATACTTAATATAATAACTTTGGATCCTGATTTGGACCAACTTGAAAACTGGGCCCATAATCAAAAATCTAAGTACATGTTAAGATTCAGCATATCAAAGAAGCCCAAGAATTCAATTTTCGTTAAAATCAAACTTAGTTTAATTTTGGACCCTTTAATGTAGACCAATTTGAAAACGGGACCAAAAATAAAGAATCTACATACACAGTAAGATTTGGCATATCAAAGAACCCAAATTATTCAATTTTTGATGAAATCAAACAAAGTTTAATATTGGACCCCGATTTGGACCAACTTGAAAATTGGGCCAATAATCAAAAATCAAAGTATATTTTTAGATTCAGCATATCAAAGAACAACAAGGATTCAGTTTTTGTTAAAATCAAACTAAGTTTAATTTTGGACCCTTTGGACCTTAATGTAGACCAATTTGAAAATGGGACCAAAAATTAAGAATCTTAGATTCAATTAAAAGTTAGATTCGGCATATCAAAGAACCCCAATTATTCAATTTATGATGAAATCAAACAAAGTTTAATATTGGAACCTTTGGGCCCCTTATTCCTAAACTGTTGGGACCAAAACTCCCAAAATCAATCCCAACCTTCCTTATATGGTCATAAACCTTGTGTTTAAATTTCATAGATTTCTAATTACTTATACTAAAGTTATTGTGCCAAAACCAAGAATTATGCTTATTAGGGCCCTTTGTTGGCCCCTCATTCCTAAACTGTTGCGACCAAAACTTCCAAAATCAATCCCAACCTTCCTTTTGTGGTCATAAACCTGGTGTTTAAATTTCATAGATTTCTAATTACTAAAACTAAAGTTATGGTGCGAAAACCAAGAAAAATGCTTATTTGAGCCCCTTTTTGGCCCCTAATTCCTAAACTGTTGGGATCTCAACTCCCAAAATCAATCCTAATCTTCCTTTTGTGTTCATAAACCTTGTGTTTAAATTTCATTGATTTCTATTTACTTATACTAAAGTAATTGTGCCAAAACCAAGAATTATGCTTATTTGGGCCCTTTTTTGGCCCCTTATTCCTAAACAGTTGGAACCAAAACTCCCAAAATCAATCCCAACCTTCCTTTTGTGGTCATAAACCTTGTGTCAAAATTTCATAGATTTCTATTTACTTAAACTAAAGTTATAGTGCGCAAACCAAGAAAATGCTTATTTGGGCCCTTTTTGGCCCCTAATTCCTCAACGGTTGGGACCAAAACTTCCAAGATAAATCCCAACCTTCCTTTTGTGGTCATAAACCTGGTGTTTAAATTTCATAGATTTCTATTAACTTAAACTAAAATTAGAGTGCGAAAACCAAGAATAAATGCTTATTTGAGCCACTTTTTGGCCCCTAATTCCTAAACTGTTTGAAATAAAACTCCCAAAATCAATCCCAACCTTCCTTTTGTGGTCATAAACCTTGTGTCAAAATTTCATAGATTTCTATTTTAATACTTAAACTAAAGTTATAGTGCGCAAACCAAGAAAATGCTTATTTGGGCCCTTGTTGGCCCCTAATTCCTCAACTGTTGGGACCAAAACTTCCAAAATCAATCCCAACCTTCCTTTTGTGGTCATAAACCTTGTGTTTAAATTTCATAGATTTCTATTTACTTAAACTAAAGTTATAGTGCGAAAACCAAAAGTCTTCGGACTATGACAATGAAGACGACGACAACACAGACAATGACGCCAACGTGATACCAATATACGACCAAATTTTTGCGGTGGTATAAAAACAGAATTCCAATATCCCCTGTGTTCCAATTTATATATCCAAGGGGCATAACTCTTTTGATAGTCCACCATTATGAAACTTGTGCAAGATATTGCTGATATAAACCAAACCTATGGTACAAGTTTTATAAAATTCTGGTAAGAAATGTACCTGTGTAATTGAGGTCAAATTCAGATAAAACTTGTCAGTCAGAAATGTTCACCTTACAACTATTGCATATACCAACTACAAATTACCAAATATTTATAGTATCTGCGTGAGACTCGACAATCAATTGGGAGAAAAATGCTTGGATGAGGAAGTGTTTTCTTGTTTTTATAGTCTGGTAGACATCTGTTCATCCCTCATAATACATACCTCAATGCAAAAATCCAGTGGTGTTTTATTACTTTTATCTGGTAGAAATACTGCTCCTCTTTGTAATAATATTGTAGCTGTATCATGCTGTCCATGACTGTAAAAATATAGAATTGTAGAAATTACTGTGGATTCATTCATATTCATGATATTCATGGGAACCAATTTCCAACTTAAAGGGAAAACTGTTCAGTGGACCATAAAATTGGGGTCAAAACTATAATTTGGCATTAAATTAGAAAGATCATATCATGGGGAACATGTGTACTAAGTTTCAAGTTGATTGGACTTAAACTTCTTCAAAAACTACCTTGACCAAAAACTTTAACCTGAAGCGAACAGACACACGGACCGACGAATGGACGGACGGAGGCACAGACCAGAAAACATAATGCCCCTCTACTATCGTAGGTGGGGCATAAAAATGTGTTAAATGAATTATAATAAATATACAATACATTTTTTATTTTATTTTATTCTCAAATAGATGACAAAGGGAGTTAATCAATCTTTATTTGTTCTCAAACATGACAAAAATCTAAGTATGATCCAAAATTTACATTGTTATGAAAAATTTTCTTTTGGGGAAAATGAATTGTCAGTTGGTGCAAACGCAAAAGAGTCTGCATGGGCAATACAAACAGTTTTACCTGCAGGCAAAATGTAAAGGCATCCATCCATAATGATTTGGTCTGTTGATTTCTGCTCCATGGTCCAGTAAACATACAACTGTCTGTTAACAAATATTATAGGCATTACAATTAAACAAAGTAACAAACATACTTCCTGTATAATAACCGTAAGTTTTTTTCTTATTGAATTGTAGTATTAGAACGCTATTGCCCTCAGTTAGAGGCCTGACACGGTTTTGTTAATTATCTCATAGACATTATTTTGTCATGTGACCGTGACGTCATCAACAGTTTTTCATGATTTACACTGGTTTAAAACGGAATTTAGAATTAAATTATAAGGAATGAGTTTAATATCATTTTTGTCTATTCAAAATAACATCAACAAGAATGTGTCCATAGTACACAGATGCCCCACTCGCACTATCATTTTGTATGCTTAGTGGACCGTAAAATGGGGTCAAAACTCTAATTTGGCATTAAAATTAGAAATATCATATCATAGGGCACATGTGTAGTAAGTTTCAAGTTGATTGGACTTAAACTTCATCAAAAACTACCTTGACCAAAAACTTTAACCTGAACGGACAGACGAAAGGACAGACAGACCAGAAAACATAATGCCCCTCTACTATCGTAGGTGGGGCATAAAAATGGGAGCACACTTAAAATTTATAACCTGATACACATGTTATTCAGTGTACACCACATTTTTTATACTATTTCTTCATAAACTGAAAAAAAATTACAGTCATTTCTTATTTAAATAAAATATTGATTGAACTAGTTTCATGAATATCAAATTTACTTTTTGGGATCTAATCATCAATGAAAAAGAAGTTAAAACTAGATGTGTCAAAGCAACACGAATGGCTCGTCCCAAATAGTAGAAAAATCTGCAATTTCAATATAAACACATGTGGACACAAACATGATGGTAGTCTCACATATCAAAATTCAGCTCAAAATCAGGAGAGGAATAGTATGAATAGAGAAAAAATCTGTGTAACTGTGATTTTTAATAATTTAGCAAAGTCCAAAGCCCGTTATCTTGAGGGTTATTCACTTTTGTTGTGGAAGAAAATAACGTCTTGCTAGTTCAGATGCTTTATGATCGTAAGATAAGATACGTAACAATAACGTTACGTTACATTAACAATAGTGTGCGCGAAAGTACGGGAAACAATTACATAAGATCAAGTGCTAAAGTCTCTTGGCCTATATTCACGACATTCTGGGGGCCTCAAAATGCATAAGAAATAAAATTATTTTAAATGATAAATAATAAAAACTTTAAAGTTTATTTAGATCAGAATACCTGTTCATGTCTATGATTTGTGATATTCGCGGCGGATCACTTGGTATTTTATCGTCACTTCTGTATGTCTTTCGTCCGGTGATATTAGATAGCTGAGTGCTTATTTCCACATGTCCTGTCCACGTAGGCCATTTAAGCTCGTCTGTTATCCACTTGGGTCCATTCATCCATAATGTTGAATCTTCAAATTGCGATGCAGTCAATCCACGTGTTTGTAGGTCAGCAGGGTTCATTTCTGTGGGTACATATTTCCATTCAAGAGTTTCAGTTAATTCTTTAATTTCACTAACACGATTTTTGACAAACTTGTTTAACGATTTCGATGAGGTGAGCCAGTTCAGTACTATTTGGCTGTCGCTCCAAAATACTGCTCTTTTAACTCCTAGGTTTTCGATTACATCTTTTGAGAGTCGTGCTCCGACCACTGCAGCCATTAATTCAAATTTTGGTAGAGTTATCAATTTTAACGGTGCAACACGGTTCTTCGCGATAACAAGTGTCGACTCTGTGCCTTTACTCAAGTAAACTGAAGCTCCGTATGCTTTTTGACTTGCATCAACAAAAATGTGTAGAGTAGTGTCGCTGGTTTCCTCGTCATGGTTTTCAAAATAGTATCTCTGTATTTTAAGTTTCGTAGTTTTCTGTAAGATGTCATTCTTCACATTGGTCCATTCGTTTTCAATTTCTTTTGGTAGTGTCTCGTCCCATGCATATCCTTTTTTCCAAAGATCTTGAATAAGTGTTTTTGCTCTAATTGTTATCGGTCCGAGTAGTCCTAACGGGTCATATATAGCGGAAGACTGTCTCAAAAGTTCACGTTTTGTCAACTGTGTGTCCATCTTTAATTGTTTTGTTTCGGCAAAGCTGAGTGTATCTGAGTTTGCATCCCAGCGCATTCCCAATATTTTTGTCACTTTGTCTGCATCCAGTACTTTTTCCGATAAGGCTAAATCTTTGAGTTTGTCGCTGTTCGACATCCATGAACGTAAATTGAAGCCTCCCTGTTTTAGCAACTCTCTGGATTCATGGAAGTATTTAATTGCGGCTTCTTCCGAGTCCATGCTGGAAAGTACATTGTCAACATATATATCTTCTTGTAGAAGTGTTGCTACTTTGCTCTGATTCATGGATAAATGTTTCAGTAATGTTGCGTTTAAAATAAAGGGTGAACACGTTGCTCCAAAAAGAACAACCTTGAATCTGTACATAATCAACTCACTTGTTGGGTCAGTTGAATCGGACAACCAAAAGAAACGTGTGGCGTCTCGGTCATCATTGTCAAGTCTTACTTGTAAAAATGCTTTTTCTATGTCCGTTGTGATGCCATATTTTCCTAATCTGAATCTTGTAAGAATGCTTGTCAATTTATTTAAAATGGGTGGTGCTGAAGATAGGCAGTCATTAAGGCTGGGTAAATCTGGATTTCCATGGCAACTGCAGTCATATACAATCCTAATAGGGGTCGTGTTTGAATCTTTCTTAACGGGATGGTGTGGTATGTAGTGGATTCTTCCATGCTCGCGATCTATTTCTGTAATGGGTACCTTTTCTATGAAGTCTTTCATCTCCTGTTCTTTGATAATCTTGTCGTATAGATTTAACATATCTGGATCTTTAGCCAACCTATCTATAACATTCTGGGTCCTCCTTCTTGCTATATATTCATTAGTGGGTAACTCGGGATGATCTTGTTTCCATGGTAGTTTTGCGACATATTTATTTTCCTTAAATGTTATGCTAGAGTTTTGGTACTCAAGCATTAGGTGTTGTACATTTTTTGTGTTTTCATCAGAATCCGCCTCAAATCCGCTCAACTCAATTTCCCAAAATTTCTGTAAATCGTACTCCTCGGGTTTGTGCGCAACTAAGACATTCATCATCGTAGAGTTCCATTGTTGAGTGTTGATATCTGTGTTCAGTGGTCCTGGTAGCAAATAGCCTATTTTAGATTTAACAGCTGTTGGTCCGTCACCTCGAATGATTTCTTGTACTAAAGACCAGTAGTAGTCTGCTCCAACGAGAAGTGAAATGGAAAACTTTTCATCCTGCGTGACTGGGTGGGCAAGTTGTAATCCTCGTAAATAGGGCAAGCTGTTAATGTTTACCCGTTTCTTCATATGTATCGGTGCGGCAATTTTTGGAACAATAATTACTTCCATTGGAATTCTTTCTTTTCTTTCGGTCTCAATGGATAATGTTGCTTTCTCCAGGTTGCGTACATCACCTTCTTTCCCGCCAAATGCAGAAATTTGCATGCTTACTATACCAGTTGGTTTGATATGGAGTTTCTCTACTAGTTCTTGAGAAATAAATGAATTCTGGGTGCCTTCATCGAGTAGAATGTTAGTCATAACACTTTCATCATGGTACCATACGGGCGCTAAGGCGGTTTTCAATAGAATTTTGGTATGTGCTGTAACTGCAGAATGCATAGCGGCGCTCTTTGTTTCTGTGGTACTTTGTAGCTCTTCGTTGACAGGTTTTGTTACGGCTTTATTTTCATTTGAAGTGGAGTTTTCATTTAGTAAATTATTACGGCAGATGCTACTGTGATGTTTCTTACTGCAATGTCGGCAACTGTATTTTGACTTGCATTCCGAAACCTTGTGATTACCGAAACAGTTAAAGCAAACTCGTTTTTCCTTTACAATTTGGGTGCGGGCGTTTATATCGGTGATCTTTGTACATTCATTTGGGTGATGGGGGTTTTGAGAAAACAAACACGGCCTTTTAGTCTTAACAGAACTATTGTTGTTACTATCTTTAAACCCTGTTGACTTCCATGTTTTATTTGTAGTTTCTGTCACGAACGATGCGGTGGGGATAATATCGGTTTCAATAGGATTGGCGTTGGCGGCCTCTTGGATACAAATTTCTTTCTTTATTGCTTTGCGTTAACTTGAAATATCCCAATCATCATTAGCGTGGTCTCGAGTAATGTTTTGTCTGACAAAACATGGAAGTTTGTTGAGTATTAGTGGTATTAATAGGCTTCCGTACGATTCCTGGTATCGACCCATTCCTTCTAGTTCACGTATATTACTTTCTATTGTGTCACTGAACGATTTCAGTCCCCTAATTCCGGGCGTTGGTGCAGGCAAATTTAGCAAATTTTGCATGTATGCGTTTACTATTTTGTGTTGTTGGCCAAATCTCTCGTGTAGAATTTGTATTGCTTGATTATAGTTTGTATTAGTTATTTGCATTCCCGAAATACACTGGCTAGCTTCTCCATAAAGTTGCGATTTTAAATAATTAAATCGTTGCACGTCACTCAATGAAGGATTTTCATGTACGGAATTATTATAGGAATCCCAAAAGGCTGACCATTCCAATAGATTTCCGCCGAAAGTTGGCAAGTTGAGTTTAGGCAATTTGTTATAATGACTTGACACTGTGGAGGTGGGCATGCTTGACTGGCTTAGGCTTGTTTGCTCTGAGTTGAAAATTATCTGGTTATAATGTTCTTGCACGCTGGGGTTATTGCATATAAAATCTGATGCATTAGGGTTAAGAGCTGATTGATTTTTAGACTGACTAACACTTACTTCTTTTATGAACTTTTCAATTTTCGTTATTACAATTTGAATCTCTAACTCGTATCTATCAACTTCTTCAATTTCTTCGTGGAGGTCTTCTTCTTCTTCAATAGATTCTAAAATCTTCTCATTGAGGTCGGACAATGTCTTTTTCTTGGTTTTGATAAGCTCCATCATGGATCTGAGGTTGAAAACATCTTGTTGCAGTTCTTCTGTCGGGTCTGCTTTTTCCAGTAGTTTTATTACTGCTCGTCTATGTGCGGCTCGTACTATATTGAGTTTCGAACACATCTCTAGTTGTGGTTTTTCGTCACGGCACCAATATCTTGAGGGTTATTCACTTTTGTTGTGGAAGAAAATAACATCTTGCTAGTTCAGATGCTTTATGATCGTAAGATAAGATACGTAACAACAACGTTACGTTACATTAACAATAGTGTGCGCGAAAGTACGGGAAACAATTACATAAGATCAAGTGCTAAAGTCTCTTGGCCTATATTCACAACACCCGTAATTTCAGCGAAAATTAGTGGAGTGGAAAGAAACTTAATCATCAATGACAAAGAAGTTAAAACTAGATGTGTCAAAGCGACATGAATGGCCCCGTCCAAAAAAGTTGAAAAATCTGCAATTTCAATATAAACACATGTGGACATAAACTTGTTGGTAGTCTCTCATACCAAAAATCAGCCCAATATCTGAAAGCATTTAGAAAAAAAGTCCGTATAACTGTGATTTTCAACAATTTCTCTAAGTCCAAAGCCCATAATTTTGGCAAAAATTAGTGGAGCAGAAAGAAACTTAAACTTGATCTGTAACTCATCATGGTTAACCCCATACCAAAAATCAGTCCAATATCTGAAGGCTTTTAGAAAAAAAGTCCGTATAACTGTGATTTTCAGCAATTTCTCTAAGTCTAAAGCCCGTAATTTTGGCAAAAATTAGTGGAGCAGAACGAATCTTAAACTTGATCTGTAACTCATCATGGTTAACCCACATACCAAAAATCAGTCCAATATCTGAAGGCGTTTAGAAAAAAAGTCTGTATAACTGTGATTTTCAACAATTTCTCAAAGTCCAAAGCCTGTAATTTCGGCAAAAATTAGTGGAGCGTTATGAAACTTAAACTTGATCTGTAACTCATCATGGTTAACTCATATACCTAAAATCAGCCCAATATCTGAAGGCATTTAGAAAAAAACTTTGTATAATGATTTGTTGCGGAATGACAGAATGATGGAATTTCAGAATGACAGACAAGGGTAAAACTATATGGCAATTTCAGTATGACAGACAAGGGTAGAACTATATGACTATATGGCACCGACAACTTCGTTGCGGGGCAATAAAAAAACACATTTATGTTTGGTAAAAAATTTATCCAACGGCCCACAGAAAACAACAACAAGAATGCATGGATTGTCGTGGAGGGGAATAGTATGAATAGAGAAAAAATCTGTGTAACTGTGATCTTTTATAATTTAGCAAAGTCCAAAGCCTGTAATTTCTGCGAAAATTAGTGGAGTGGAAAGAAACTTAATCATCTATGACAAAGAAGTTAAAACTAGATGTGTCAAAGCGACATGAATGGCCCCGTCCAAAAAAGTTGAAAAATCTGCAATTTCAATATAAACACATGTGGACATAAACTTGTTGGTAGTCTCTCATACCAAAAATCAGTCCAATATCTGAAAGCATTTAGAAAAAAAGTCCGTATAACTGTGATTTTCAACAATTTCTCTTAGTCCAAAGCCCGTAATTTCGGCAAAAATTAGTGGAGCAGAAAGAAACTTAAACTTGATCTGTAACTCATCATGGTTAACCCACATACCAAAAATCAGTCCAATATCTGAAGGCTTTTAGAAAAAAAGTCCGTATAACTGGGGCAATATGCGCAATTGTTTCTCCATAGGCCGTAATGGTAACGTTTTCTTCTGTTGCTCAGCCCATATCGTAAACTTGTATATGTATGATGGCTTGTTTCGAAGCTGAGACATTTTTACATATGTGGTTAAATTTTCGGGGTACGAAGTGTGATTCATTTTTCCGTAATTTAGCAAACCCCGAGTATCCTTTTGCGATGTCGCTCCTCATGGTAAAAAATCCCAATTTTAACACAAAAAGTTCTTTGAAATTTTAATACTTTGAACACATTTCATAGCTCCATGGTTTTTACACATGTATTCTGTGTTCCCTTATTTTCTAAATTAACACTAATGGTTCAGCTCAGTCATTTGTTTATCATAGAAATGTGTCAAATATCACTACACAGAGATTTTTTGTTTACACTTGACTTTTGTGTTCCTTATTTCAAGGCGCATTTGGGGTATTGTCCCAACTGTGATTTTCAGCAATTTCTCTAAGTCCAAAGCCCATAATTTTGACAAAAATTAGTGGAGCAGAACGAAACTTAAACTTGAACTGTAACTCATCATGGTTAACCCACATACCAAAAATCAGTCCAATATCTGAAGGCGTTTAGAAAAAAAGTCCGTATAACTGTGATTTTCAACAATTTCTCAAAGTCCAAAGCCTGTAATTTCGGCAAAAATTAGTGAAGCGTTATGAAACTTAACTTGATCTGTAACTCATCATGGTTAACTCACATACCTAAATCAGCCAAATATCTGAAGGCATTTAGAAAAAAACTCTGTATAATGATTTGTTGCGGAATGACGGAATGATGGAATTTCAGAATGACAGACAAGGGTAAAACTATATGGCAATTTCAGAATGACAGACAAGGGTAAAACTATATGACTATATGGCACCGACAACTTCGTTGCGGGGCCATAAAAAAACTAATTTATGTTTGGTAAAAAATTTATCCAACGGCCCAAAGAAAACAACTACAAGAGTGCATGGATTGTCGTGATAAGCTTATCTGTCATTTAAAATGTCCAAAAACAGGAAGTAAGTTTTTGACAGATCCATAGAGCGCCCACATGTTACACCCATTTATGCAAAGCTGATGACAAAATACAAAGTCAGTAGTTCCTGAGAAATATGTGATTACATGTAAAAAACTTCATTCCACAATGACATACTGAAATGTTTAAACTATTTGCAAACAGGAAGTAAGTATGCGACAGATTTAAAAAGATTCTACACATTACAACCTGTCACGATCAAGATGCAGATCAAGTTTGAAGTCATTCTAATTATTACCACAGGCGAAACATGTGACTAAAAACGTTTTTAGTTCTTTCAAAATGTTTAAGAATTTAGTGTATGGAAAATAGGAAGAAGATCCAGAAAGAGATAACAACTCTTCACTAGTCATTCCTTTCAGTAGTAAATGAGAACACACATTATAACCTATATATAATGCTAAAGCTGCTGACAAGTATAACAGTAACATTTGTGGGAAGATACAACAAATGAATTCATAATAAACCAACGCTGACAGACGGACACAGTAAATGCAATATAGTCCTAAATGGATGGATAGATGGATTTTTTTATGTCCAAGCAGTGGTAAATTAAATTCATTTTTAGGGAACAGCATGTCATTATAAATATAAAACCTGCTTTGTACTAGACCGACATGCTAAGCCAAATTTTTATCCTGCAAGATAATAATAAAGCAGTCTGTAGGAAGACATGTCACCATTCCAGAACACATTATTCTAATTCTGAGCAGACCAGCTCTTACACCTTGAACATGTTAAAAGCCAGCACTTAGCAGAGGAGCAGTAAATACCAATTTTAAAATCTTCAGTTTGAACCGGACATGGTTCAAACCCACAAACTATTGCATTTGATATGCAGCTGGCTACCTCAAGACTGCAGAGGTATTGTTTAACAAATATAATTTGTTATTCTCATCGGATTTTGTCTAATGCTTAGTCCGTTTCTGTGTGTGTTACATTTTAATGTTGTGTCGGTGTTCTCCTCTTATATTTAATAAGTTTCCCTCAATTTTGGTTTCTTACCCCGATTTTGTTTTTTGTCCATAGATTTACGAGTTTTGAACAGCAGTATACTACTGTTGCCTTTATTTATAAGCTGCTAGACAAAATATGTGAACCATTCAAAACACTTCTAATGAAATATAGAATTATCATGATACACAATGTGTACAGTTACTTACAGATTTGTGATCGTTCTGACAGGCCACATGTAAAGCTGTTTGTCCTTGAGCATCCTGTAAAGAGAAATAACCACATAACATTAGTTTTTATTTCCCAATACCATGGAACATTCTTGAAGGAATTTGAATCCTGTGACAACTCCACAATAATTCAAAAGAAAACAAACAAAAATTTTGATTCAACTAAAAAATTTCATGTTTTCAGCTTTAAAATGAAGCTATAACAGTTGAATACTTCGATTTAATAGGGTTGTAAAAGCTTGATTTCAAGAGCATTTCATACAAAATGTGCTGTCTTCAACAATTCTCCACAATTCACAAATAACCATAATCATCGCTATATTACGAAATTTTACTTTGATCTTACTGACTGATAATTCCCTTTCTCAGCATAGAAGACTGATATGAAACATTATCGCTAGAAACTAAATGTACACATGTCCATTGTTAATGTAATTAATTAACAACATCGTCATTTGTAAAAAACCAATACACAGATTATAATTGGTTATCTCAACTCAATTGCATTTCTCACTTTTCGTGAAAATCAATCTGGTTGAGATGACCAAATATAAATCAATAATTCTTAAATAGCAGAATTGTACAGGTAGCAAATAACACCAGACAAAATTAAAGAACAATCTATTTAGAACTGTAAGCAACTATTTGTAGAACATACTCACCTCAACATCCACATCTTGTGTATACATAAACAAATCGTGTAACAATTCTGTCCTTCAATTCACTGCCAACCAATGAATCTATAGGATAAAAAAAAAAAACAAATGTGTATCATGATGATCATGTAAACAAATTTTATGACACTTTTTTTTTCTTCTTCCCAACCAACATAAGATTCCATACATGGAGCAGGAATGTCTACCCTGTAGAAGTATTAGTGTTCACCTGTTTGTTGTTTTTGTTGATTTTTTTTTGTGCAATCCTTCATTTTATTTTGTATAGTCAAAACTGTATATAATTGCCAACCTTTGGAGAAGAGAAAACTGACCTTATTTGATAGCTGACCTTTGAATAATCACCGGATTTTGTTTTCTTTACGCATGTACCTCATTTGCTCAAGTTAAAGATACGACCATACAAATATCTGTCAATTTCCCTTTTTCTGAATGTGCATGGTTCTTGTTATCTTTTAAAGATATCTATATATAAAGGTGGACCAAATGTAAGAATTGCAATTTTACTGTCTTTTTTAAGTATAAATAGTCAATATTTCAAAAATAGTCAGCGACCAACGTCTTTGAAATATAAAGAAACATCAACAACTATCTATCAACACTAAAAGAACGCTTGCTTTAAGTTAAACTTAACTTCCAGGACAAAGCAACCTTTTTCCTCAACATGGAAAAACAGAACTTTACATTTATTTATTTAGGTTTTTTGATTGAGTTAAGCCTGCCAATTGATATTTTATCGTGTGTGTTTTCTACATGTATATTGTGATGTTATGCTATTGTTTCAGAAAAAGGGAGAAGGTTTGGATCCATTAAAACGTGTAATCCCGCTGCAGATGTTTGCACCTGTATATTTTTGTCCATCTTATGAGTTAAGCCTTTTTCAACTGATTTTTATAGTTCGTTCTTATGTTTTACTGTTATACCACTGTCCAAGATTAGGGGGAGGGTTGGGATCCCGCTGTTTAACCCCGCCACATTATTTAAGTATGTGCCTGTACCAAATCAGGAGCCTGTATATTCAGTGGTTGTCGTTTGTTTATGTGTTACATATTTGTTTTTCGTTCAATTTTACATAAATAAGGCCGTTAGTTTTCTTGTTTGAATTGTTTTACATTGTCTTATCGGGGCCTTTTATAGCTGACTATGCGGTATGGGTTTTGCTAATTGTTGAAGGCCGTACGGTGACCTATAGTTGTTAATGTCTGTGTCATTTTGGTCTTTTGTGGATATCATACCACATCTTCTTTTTTATAAGTCAGGAATCTGATGTACAGTAAGTGTTGTTTGTTTATGTAATTTATACGTGTCTCTCGTTTCTCGTTTTTTTTATAAAGATTAAACCGTTGGTTTTCCCGTTTGAATGGTTTTACACTAGTAATTTTGGGGCCCTTTATAGCTTGTTCAGTGTGAGCCAAGGCTCCGTGTTGAAGGCCGTACATTGGACATCCTGCATAATTAGCGCCTTGATATAAACCAATATTTGAATCTTTTAACTGTCTTAAGAGGTCTTCGATAAGAAAGATAAGGTCGGCGAAATAAAAACAACACGAAATCAAAATTTTTATTTTTCACTTTTAGACAAAATTGAATCGGCGGACTAGATTGTCTATCAAGTTTTAATTCAGGAATGCAGATATTTAATGTGAATTTTCATTCATAGAACTAATTAATAAGAATTTAACTTATGAATACTTTTTTTTACAAGTGTAGATTATGTATTTCGTAATGTTTATAAATTGGTATATTAAGGGAAGGTAACTCTAAAACAGTGCATTTTCAGAAGGAATTTACAAAGATTTTTCCTATTTTGTTTTTTATAGACGGACAAAAAAAACGTACAATGACCATTTCTTTCATTTTAATATTCTACATGTTCTAAAGCATAGTCTGAAATCTATCTTTTCCCAATTTATATTACGATTCTATCATTTTGTTTATTTTTCTAATCACATAATGGTGTTTTCCTGTATAGTCAATGCAAAATGTGTCATTTAGTCAAAACCTGTAGCTTGAAAAATTTCGCGGTGACATATCGTTTTTATTCTTTTTTGTTTTACATATATCAATATATACTACGTTTTGACAAAGTATGAACAATTCCTATCATTTTAACTTTAAACTCCCATACCACCTTTAAAGATAAAAAATCAATAGCCACTCATTGTCATTTTGTTAATTAAGTTTCTTTTGTTACCTGTTCGGACTCGGACTTCTTTTGAACTGAGTTTTACTATGAGTGTGTTTTTAGCTCACCTGTCCCGAAGGGACAAGTGAGCTTATGCCATCACTTGGCGTCCGTCGTCGTCTGTCGTCGTCTGTCGTCGTCGTAAACTATTTCAAGAATCTTCTCCTCTGAAACTACTGGGCTAAATACTTTCAAACTTTAACTGAATGTTCCTTAGGGTATCTAATTTATAAATTGTATCCGAAGTTTTGATCTATCAACAAACATGGTCGCCATTGCTAAAAATAAAACATAGGGGTCAAATGCAGTTTTTGGCTTATAACTCAAAAACCAAAGCATTTAGAGCAAATCTGACAAGGGGTAATATTGTTTTCAGGTCAAGATCTATCTGCCCTGAAATTTTCAGATGAATCAGACAACCCGTTGTTGGGTTGCTGCCCCTGAATTGGTAATTTTAAGGAAATTTTGCTGTTTTTGGTTATTATCTTGAATATTATTAAAGATAGAGATAAACTGTAAACAGGAATAATGTTCAGCAAAGTAAGATTTACAAATAAGTCAACATGACAGAAATGGTCAGTTGACCCCTTTAGGAGTTATTGCCCTTTATAGTCAATTTTTAACCATTTTTCGTAAATCTTATTAATCTTTTACAAAAATCTTCTCCTCTGAAACTACTGGGCCAAATACTTCCAAACTTTAACTGAATGTTCCTTAGGGTATTTAGTTTGTAAATTGTATCCGAAGTTATGATCTATCAACAAACATGGTCGCCATTGCTAAAAATAGAACATAGGTGTCAAATGCAGTTTTTGGCTTATAACTCAAAAACCAAAGCATTTAGAGCAAATCTGACGTTGGGTAATATTGTTTATCAGGTCAATTTCTATCTGCCCTGAAATTTTCAGATGAATCAGACAACCTGTTGTTGGGTTGCTGCCCCTGAATTGATAATTTTAAGGAAATTTTGCTGTTTTTGTTTATTATCTTGAATATAATTATAGATAGAAATAAACTGTAAACAGCAATAATGTTCAGCAAAGTAAGATCTTCAATTAAGTCAATTTGACCAAAATTGTCAATTGACCCCTTAAGGAGTTATTGCCCTTTAAAGACTTTTTTCACAATTTGTTCATCATGTTGACTTACTTAAAAAAATCTTCTCCTTTGAAACTGCTGTATCAATTTCAGCCAAACTTAGGCTAAATGAGTTTCAGAGTATCTAATATAAATTTTATATTTTATTTCCTTGTATGTCAAGAAACATAGCTCCTATGGCGAAAATAGAACATAGGAGAAAATGATTATTTTTTTTGGCTTTTGAAGAAAATAGGACGATCCAAAAAACACTTAAATAAATTGAAAAGCCAAAATAATCATTGATGAGAGATTTAACCAAAAGAATTAAGGTGAGCGATTCAGGCTCTTGAGAGCCTCTTGTTTTTATATCCATTGGCTAGAGGTGCAGGGTACGGGTTTAGGTCTCACAAAACATGTTTAACCCCGCCGCATATTTGCGCGTGTCCCAAGTTAGGAACATGTAGCCTTTATTAATCTTGTATGATGTCCATTGTCACTGAACTGGTACACATTTTTGGTTAGGGACCAGCTGAAGCACCCCCCCCCCACGGATGCAGGATTATGCGCTATGTTGAAGTTTCCATTGGTGGCCTTGGGCTGTGTTCTGCGCTTTGGTCGGGTTATTGTCTCTTTGACATATTCCCCATTTCCAGAAATCAATTTTAGCCGTAATTGAATATGCTGAATTGGAAGTAACACTGTAAGATATTTATTTATATTTCACAGTTTAAACTGATTTCTCATTTATCGTGACATTAGATTTTTTCGTTTTTGAAGACGCAAATTAGAAAACGCGTTATTGCGCTGGTTGGCATGGCATTTCTATGAAAGAATCTGTTTTTTTTTTGTCTCATTTGTTTGTTTTGTCTTTACTAGAAAGAGATGTATCTACACATGGACAGTTTGATTCCGACACAAATATTTACTTCTTTAACACAAATAAAATTTCACGTATCTCAAATTATTAACTTATTATCTATTTCTACAAAACCTAAAGTCTTAGTAAAGCTTGTGTTTTGACGCCTTTGTCGATGATCTTTCTTTGTCAAGCTTGTTTTTTCTTATTTCATTTATTTTTTTACTATAAAGATGAATGACACGAACTATATAGAATAGAGAATGGAAACGAGAAAAACTGGACCAGCTTCAGCTAGTACTTAATCAATGATGTATTATACATAGCAATTCACCGAGATAAACGCCACACTAAACTCGGAAACAAACAAATGATTTATCATACCGAACTAACTTTAAAAAAGGCAAATACTAACAATGAACACTATCTTTCCTAGATAATGATAATGATATCTATATCTTTAACGGGAAAAGCTTAATACCAAAATTTATGATAAAAGAGTTGATTTTTCATTTCTTATTGTTAATTGCGTAAACCCCTGAGGGTTTACGCAGTATATATTGGACGATATATGTAGTCTTTCGGAACACCGGATGTTATTCGGAACACTTCTGTTCTTTCTATTACCACCTTTCAAATACATGCGCACTAGCTTCTATGACCACCTTTCAAATACATGCGCAATAGCTTACTAATCTGTTAAATAAGCATTAGCATCTTAAGTTGCTATAGAGATATTTTACGTATGATCTGAAACATGTGAAATTTATTATGAAAAATATTTCCTTGCACACGATTACAAGCTGCTTATGTTAACCTACATGCGTAGCATTTTAATTAGAGTCAAACGTTGAAACCAGCTGTGTTTAGATATGAGATAAGATTTCATGTAAACAATGCGATTTATATTCTGAACGAGAATAATTAAAAATAAAATCTTTAAAAAAAGTATTAGTAGCATTTTATTTTAGATTTTAAGTTTAGGGAAGATGTACATGATGTAAAAAGCAAGCTATTTATTTTTTTTATACATAACAGTTATTTTTTGTGATTAAATATTGCAACTTTGATAAAAAAAAAATAAAATTGGTTATTAAAAAATGTAATTAAATAGATATTGAATATGAAAAAATCAAATAAATATATTAAAAAAAAACCACTTGACTATGCAAATGTTTTGTCGTTTTTCGTTTGTTAATACAATACATGCAAACATTAATTTGTTTCTAACTTCAACCTGTTTAAACGAATTTTTTTTCTACGTTTATAAAAAGTATGTTTTTCAACAACATGAGCATGAATTATTGAAAGTTCAAATAGGGTAAGAAAAGAATTATTATACGATGTTTCTACTTCTGTAGCAGTTAGAAAATAACAACAAACGCCTCAAAACGTTTTCAAAACTTTAGTTAGAAACAATTGCACCATGCAGATGTAAGAAATAATACTTCAAGCAATGAAACAAGGAATCAATTGTGCCGCTTTTATTACGGCTGATTACCTTAAAATTGATCATGCATGCAATTCAAAAGTTTAGCAAACTTAACAGGGTCGGCGATAAGATATCAAATATAAAAAAGAAGATGTGGAATAATGTCAATGAGACAACTATCTACAAGTCTGTATACGTTAGCTGCACGCCAGAGGACCGCTTAAGCAAGCGTTAAACACGCGTTGCATAAGTTTGAAGTAGTCGAAATGCAAAGGTATACGCTTGGTGAACGCTTTTACTCAAGGAAATTTTCATGGAGCATAGCAATTTCATTCAGCTCAAGCGTGTGTCAAGCGTATACCTGTACGCTAAACGCACATAATATACACACTACAAGGGCGTTGAAAACGCAACAGATGAGTTTGAGACACGTTAAGGGCACGTTGTATTCGCTTCAAAATCGTTCGACTTTATGACGGCGTACTTCAAACTTATACAAAGCGCGTTTAACGATTGCTTAGTGTTCCATTGGCGTGCAACAAACGTACACCGACTTTGTCAATTTTCTCTGTACGTTTGGTGCACGCCGGTCTTTACGCCAATGTTTGACGCCGGTTTAATTGAGGTTTGGCGTTGGCATGCAAGTACTACACAGCTACTTTTGCATAGGTTCTATTTCTGTACTAAAAATTTGTAGTCCTTGAAATTTACTTTTAATATTCAGTATACTATTGTGTTACTACCAAATTATGGTAATATTTAGGTACCTGTATTTTACAGTACTGTATTTGTACTTGGAATTTAGGTACTACGATTTTTGGTTACTACCGTTACATTTTCAGCATTTTGTAAGATTTTTCTATTTCAAATCTCTCAAAGTTTTTCAAACATGGAATATTTTATTATTTCTGTACAAAAATATTTAGTGCAAATCAAGTACTGTAAAATACAAGTACCTCAATATTACCATAATTTTAAAGTAAAGAAATAGTACTAAATATTAAAAGTAAATTTCCAGTACTGCATATTTTTAGTACAGAATTAGTACCTATGCAAAAGTAGCTGTGTAGTAGTCCTTTGATCATTTGTGTACCATTGTCATTTTGTTTAGTTTCTTTTGTTACCTTTTCCGACTCAGGTTTCTTTTAAACTGAGTTTTACTGTACGTATTGCTATGTGTTTCTATGTATGGTAAGTACTATTACCAGAGGAAAAACAACATATTAATGAAAATAACATGTTATACGTCAGTGACTTTTTTTTTTCGCTTTTTGGCACATAATAAATTAATATTTAACACCTTTTTACTGTATTATTTTGTTTTTTTTTAAAGTTTTTACTGTCATGTTTGCTGTACATTCCATGTGAAGCAGCAGTAGAAAATTTACCTTGTACAGCAAGTAATAGTAGCAGTTGTGATTTGTACGGTAATGCAGTTTGTGGTGATACGAATACATGCCGTTGTAGGGATAATTACTATGATCATGTTGAAGTACTAACCTGTCGTCAAAGTAAGAATTCAGACGTTATTATTATAGTACTAATTGAGGAAAAAAACATGTTAGCTATATAAGCTACTATAAACAACTTGATTATTTTGATTTCCCCCCGATAAAAACTTTATTATTTTTTGTATAAACTGATCAATAGCAATGCTCTTTATTTGATATGAAATGAGGTTTTATTCGAGATGGAAAAAAGTTTTATTTTTATCAAATGAATTGTTTGCTTATATAGATTGCATTGGTTGCCGATTTATGTTATATTTTCATGAATAATTTATACAGTTTGGGCAATTTTGCACGACCAGTTACTGTAGTTTAAAAAATAAACCAGTGATCCATGCTTTTAACTAATTTTTTGGAAAAAATAGAATTTTGGTAAAGTATTCTAAATTGATATCCTAGGAAATAAATGTTAAGGTAACAAAGAATAGTCGACAGAAACAATGTTTGCTTTTGTTTGGTCAATTTTCTAAATTCTGTAACTCTGGAAATACTATGGGAATACAACTTGTTATGACCCCACAAACTTCAAAACTGAAGGACGGGGATTTACATTATGTAAAGTTGATGTGCAAATGGCATTGTTATGCCCACATGGCTAATATGCATATAATTTTCTGTGAAAGTTGAAAAATTGATTTAGGAAAAGCTTTTGTGAAACGCAACATTTTCAAACGAAGTATGTGTCACTTGAACAAAATTTTGTAAAGTAAAATAATATAAAGGCGATACAATTTGGGACCCAATCGGCGCAAACATTGAATGTAATTGCAAGTTATTGGTTATCCATCTTTGAAATGACAGTAAAATTCAGTAAAATTGTAAGTTCGCCAAAAAATGTGTCAAATTGACTAAAAGGTCTTATTACTATTGTGTATAAGCCTCGCATAAAAAATATTTAAGGAAAACAATACGTTATAAATTCAATGCGTCAGACGCTTTTTTCTGAACGTATCTTTACCAGGAACGCTCAAAGCCGAATATTTGAAAGGCAAGCATGTATAAAACCGAAACATTAAGAGAGCTATATAATCACAAATGACTAATAATAACAAATCCTTCTAAGGCCAACTGTGCCTGAGGGAGCTGAAGTGCATTATTCGATTTACCCAATATGGAACACCTATTGTCGAATATTTGGAAGCCAAGGATGTATAAAACCGAAATAGTTGAAGAGTTTCATGATGAAAAATGACCTAAAATATAATAACCAAATCCTTCTAAGGACAACTTTGCGTGAGGAATTTGAAACCTTAGTTTCTATTTAACCCTTTATATGGGTAAATCCTCTTTGTTCTTACAGTGCTGTAATCTAGATAATGCACATCAAAGGTGTGCATTAACTACCTCAGATATACTGCACAGACCAAAAGTAATCTTACTTTTAGACCCTGGATTTTAAAAGAGGTGTAAATTAAAATAATATCACCGAGTGTAGCGAGACTGAAAACAATGTTCGACGATTTTTATGCTAATGATATATTTTCGAATCAAAGGGTGGGACAAAATATTTTATAATATTGTGTGTACAATGTAAATCTTAAATCAGTGTATCACATTCAAACCAGTTAATGATTATTTTTTTGTAATTTCTACTAAAAAGGAAATGTATTTTAGAATAAATAAATTTGACAAAATTGGAGCATTTTGATTGGTTGATTTTTTTTTATCAGCCCATAGATGTAACTTTTATGGAGACACACCCACATTACCGGAACTACTTTTTTTTACAACAACAATGAACAGGTTTTAAAACGTTTAACTTTATAAAGGGACATCGGTATTTAAAACAAAAGTAAACAAACAAGTTTTACTGCTGTGAATGTAAAAAAAAATATGTTAGTTCTTCCTAGTATGTACATAATTTTACTGACATGTTTAAGAATAAATTACAACAAATTACGGCAATTTTTGCGTAAATCATAATTCGGCAATTTTCGCGTGAATCATAATTCGGCGATTTTCACGTGAATCATTTTTCGTCTGCCATAATATAACCATGGGAGATACAGAGATGTCAGATTTTGATCTCGGCGATCCATTTTTATGTTTGCAAGCCTTATTTGTTACTGAAATTGAGCTGGAAGAAGTGCCTGCACCAATGCCTTCCGTAGAAGTATTAGCTAGTACAGAAATAGTGTCAACAGAAGTACAAAGGCCAGATCCAAAACCACAAAAAAGGTTCAAAAGAGTGTCTGATGAAGAAATTATAGCCTTTCGTTAGATTAATATAAAATATAAAAAGACAGAATGACACAGACAACTAGTAGGGGTCATCGTACGGCCTGCTACAATGAGCAAACCCCAATCTCGCTGGAAACCCAGTCCTTCTTCGCTATAGGGTTTGGTACAACTTAGCTATGCATTTTGTCTCACGGGGTATAGAATTCCACCAGCAATTGAATCTTGCATCGTTCACATTCCAAAAAAATGAAAATGACAGGAAGTATGTTACACTATCACATGAAACACGTCAAAAAAATTGGCAAGGTGGACTTCGCAATTCAGAAGCTTCTGCCGACAAATGGATGTACGAAACAAAATCTGACAAATGTCCTGTGAATGATCTGCAGCTATTGATTGATAAATAAAGGCAACAGTAGTATACCGCTGTTCAAACTCATAAGTCCATGGACAAAAAAACTAAATCGGGGTAACAAACTAAAACTGAGGGAAACGCATTAATATAAGAGGAGAACAACGACACAACACTACAATGTAACACACACAGAAACGGACCAAGCATCAGACAAAATCCCACGAGAATAACAAATATAACATCAAAACCAAATACATGAATTTGGGATAGACAAGTACCGTGAAACGTCTTATCACAATGTCAATTTACACTAAAAAATAAGAGAAAACAAACGACACAACGTTAAATTGTAACACACATATAAACGAACTAAAATATAACAATGGCCATATTCCTGACTTGGTACAGGACATTTTTAAAGGAAAACATGGTGGGTTGAACCTGGTTTTGTGGTATGCCAAACCTCGCACTTTAATGGCAATGTTACATATAACATTGAAATTACAACATAATATTACAGGACTACAATACAAATAAATAGGAGAACGTATTAGACAAAGAAACACAGGATTAATGAATATCAAAAAGCACCAGGTTTAAAAACAGATCCTAAAGCAGAATCACTCTTTAATCACTGTGATAAAGATGCAAATATCTCACCAGATGAACAAAATATTTGGTTTTTAATGAAGTCGGTTAAGCAGTACCAGTTTTCAAGATTTATGGGTGATATATCTAGGAATGCTGGCTGCTCTAGACTATACACAGCCCATTGTTTCCGCGCAACTGCCATTCAAGCTATGAATGATGCCGGGTTTGAGCCCAGGCATATAATGTACATGAGCGGGCACAAAAACGAGAGCTCTGTCAGAAGTTACAACCGTGGATGTTCTGTACTTCAAAAGGAAAGCTTGAGTGAAACTCTATCGTCCATTTCTTCAGGCTATGACGTGTCTGCACAAAAATCTACTCCAGCACCAGTACTAACCGTGTCAACAGCTGAAAATGCCAGTGTCACTTCAAATGTTACTTCCGTTCCTTCTCCCTTACAAACATCATCAGAGAATGCACAAGTTAACAATCGTACATTCCAATGTCTCTCTCATCAAACAACTTCATGTCATCAGGATTTATTTCCAACGCGGCATTTAATAATTGTGTGATTTACAATTCTCCGGACAAAATTGAAGCAGCCATCATGGCGGCAATTACTGTCCTGACATAAATTACTCCGCGACGTTATGTGACGTCATTGTGTTGAATTTAGTAAACGTTTACGTTTGAATAAATTTTTTGTGTTTAAAAAGTTTAATTTATTTATAAGTAATGACTGTAATTTAAATTATGTCTATTGACCCATAACATTAATTACGGCGGTGCACATTGGGTATAATTACGCGAATTATGCAATGTGCACAGCCGTAATTAATGTTATGGCGAATTATGCAATGTGCACAGCCGTAATTAATGTTATGGCTCAATAGACATAATTTAAATTACAGTCATTCCTTAAATATCAAAATAATAAAAAAAAAACTAATATGGATTAGTTTTGTGTTCAATGGAATGTATTACGACTTTTTAGATATGTATACATTTTAATATAGTTACTTTTTGGAATCGAATATAATGAGGATCAAGTTCGAATAGCGAGCTCGGGTTACTGAAAACATTTTTATGTGCAACAATGGGGCAGGACCGACTAAATGGACTTGCACTGATGCACGTGCATTACAATTTAGAGTTAGAACTTGATGTTATAGTTGACATGTTTGCACGCAGGCATCCAAGAAAAATGAAATTGGAATCAATTTTATAAATAATGTGTAGCTTTTGTCTTCTATAGTTGTAACTATTTTCATGATACCAATAAAAAAATTGATTTTATTTTAAGATTTCAAAAGGTGACCACCACCTAATAAATTCCTGGATCCGCCCCTGATCATATTAAAGTTTGTACCAAAACAGCGAGTGCAGACGGATAAACTGCAGATTAATTGTTTAGATACGACATGTCTTCAAAAAATAAGTACAGTGGAAAACAAAATTGGAAAGGGGGTGGGGTGGACGGGGAGGAGGTCAAAGATCGAAAAATGATTTTCCTCTTGTTTACTTAAAGTTTAAAATCAAGGTACATCTCTCCTCGGTTTATCTTCCTCTAAGCAAATTATTCCCCCTTTCAGGGTTTTTTTTACACAGATTTAAAAGGTACACCAAACGGAACTAAAACTGAAGGAGAAGTAGATTATACTTCAATAAGACAACAAGCAAACGACAAAAACAAACTAATGACTACTAAAGGGCAAAATATAGTATAGTTTTCAACAAAAGATAGGCGTCTACACGTTGTATCACTTTCTAAATCGTCTCTAATTTATATAAAATTGTTTATTGTTAAATACATTGAACAGAAATGATAATAAAAAATAATCTACTGGTATCATTAAATAGCAATTCTCCTTATAATGAAACAATTTACGAATAAGTCTAAATATGAAAAAAAAGTTTATAATTAAATACTTACCAACCTTTATTTACACAAAAGTGTATTTTCTCCTTTTTCCCTTACAAGACACTTTCCTAGCAGTCGTGCATTATCGTTTGCATATTTCAAAAATGTTCACGTGAATTGATGACGCCATGTGTTAAAACAGTTACTGGGCAAACAAATCGGTACATAGGATTTAATCTGCACGGCTCGGGGTGACCCTTTAATCTGACCTCCTATATCGGTTGTGTTAAACTATGGTCACCCAAGCCGTGCAGATTAAATCATATACTATTATACCGACTGTCTTTGTCAATGACGTTAATGTATACTATAATTTAAAAATTTGTAAACGGCCACACTAAGAAAGGTTTGCCAGTAAATTTTACACAATTGAACAACTATCAATCAATCTGACTTGTCAGACAAATGTTACTACTGTGGATTCATTTATTTTCGTGCGTATCAATTTTCGTGGATAGAGAAAAAAAGACGTTTCGTGGTATACGTAAATTCGTGGATTGCTGATTACAACAGCAAAAAATTAGATACGTAATTCGTGGATTTCTTTTTGATTGAGGAGATCATATAACCTCCTTGGTTTGATCAATAATAACAAAAAAACAAAAAAAGAAGGAATTAATTGAAAAAGTTTTGAATCGTCAAAATCCTCGCTTGGTCATTCTAGGTTAAAGTGTTCATTGATAACTTCAATTACAATAATGGACAGAGACAACTAAGACGTGGCGCACGATATTGGTGTCACTTTGGAAATATGGGTTAGAAGGCGGGTTATTCAAATTCAAGCTCTTATCCTATACAATAAATATCCATGTTATGCATATCATTCGAAAGGAAATAAACCACAGAAATCAATTACATAGATGATTTTGTGCTTTGTCTATTTTTTAATGAAAAACTTTGCTCATTTCGATGCCTATAACGTCATTTCAAGGGTGTCCCGTAGTTACAATTTTGTTTTATGTGAGTCTTTAAAATCCCAGTGCGGATTCATTAGTGGGTAGAATGGTTAAAAACTTTACAATTGTTTTGTATACATTTAACTTTAAATGCAGTAACAGATGTTTTAAACTTTAAGAGAAGGAAGATCGTCAAAAGAGTTTAAATAAAATAAGAGAAAAAATGTCCCAATTAGCTGCTCAACCCCTAAATTTTTTTTCTGTCTTCACTTTCATAAGATATAACGGACGAAAATGGATTTTAATAATATCAGAAAAATTGTACATGTCCCGAAGAAGCTATATGAAGTCATCATTATGTAACTGCAGTCTTATTTTAAAAACATCGTCATTTTCCCCGTGTCCAATAAAATGTCCCTATGGACAAAATAACACAAAGAATAATTCAGAGGCTTTTTATCAAACGAAATTCTACTATATCTCAATTTTTTAACACTTGTTAACTGATATGAATGGAAAATACATTTAATTTCCTTTAAAATGATATGATATGGACTTTTGTTTGAGTTGCAGGTAGAAAATCCGAAAAGATCTAAGATGTCCAATGAAATGTCCCCGTAACCGTAATTTGACGTTCGCAATATAATAACGTTAAATTGTATACGAATTTTCTTGCATATTTGGCATAACATAATTTCATGAAATGGTCTGATCTATATAAAATAAAGTTCTCGTTTAATATGCATTAAAACTTAGAACACATGAACACTGGTACTTGTCACCAAAGTCAGAGAATATGGAGACTTTAACCTTTGGTCTTTGCATTTCATATTTTTAACAAATAAATTAGACAATATTTTAGTTTAGTTTCTGTTATATCTATACATGTACCATGACAACATTGATCCGTTTTTGAGAATGGGATAACAATAATAGCAAAATTTTTCAACGTGATCTTTCTTTGCGGATAGCAGTTAGCTGTCCTATAAACCCATTTAATTTGTTTCAAGTGACATATAAGCAATAAATATAGTTGCATGCAATAAAAATGCCTTAAGTGATTCTAAAAGTGGTGGCCAAATGATATCATAATTATACAATTTACGGAACGCTTCGAAAGCCACTAGACATGTACACTATGTTTCTGATGTATATACTTGATACAAATCAAAAATACTAAAAAGGAACAATTTACAGACACTGTGTCCTATCAATGTATCTACTTGATACAAACTAAATTATCCTTAGAATACACAATTTTATACAGACACCGTGTCCTATCAATGTATCTACTTGATACAAACTAAATTATCCTTAAAATACACAATTTACAGACACTGTCCTATCAATGTATCTACTTGATACAAACTAAATTATCCTTAAAATACACAATTTACAGACACTGTGTCCTATCAATGTATCTACTTGATACAAACTAAATTATCCTTAAAATACACAATTTACAGACATTGTATCTTTTCAATGTATCTACTTGATACAAACTAAATTATCCTTAAAAGACATAATTTACAGACACTGTGTCATATCAATGTATCTACTTGATACAAACTAAATTATCCTTAAACGATACAATTTACAAACACTGTGTCTTATCAATATATCTACTTGATAAAAACTAAATTATTCTTAAAAGACACAATTTACAGACACTTTGTCCTATCAATGTATCTACTTGATACAAACTTAATTATCCTCATAAGACACAATTTACAGACACTGTTTCCTAACAATGTATCTACTTGATACAAACTAAATTATCCTTAAAAGACATAATTTACAGACACTGTGTCATATCAATGTATCTACATTTGTACTTAATACAAACTTAATTATCCTTAAACGACACAAATTACAGACACTGTGTCATATCAATGTATCTACTAGATACAAACTAAATTATCCTTAAAAGACACAATTTACAGACACTTTGTCCTATCAATGTATCTACTTGATACAAACTATATTATCCTTATCAGACACAATTTACAGACACTGTGTCATATCAATATATCTACTTGATACAAACTCAATTATCCTTAAACGACACAATTTACAGACACTGTGTCCTATCAATGTATCTACTTGATACAAACTAAATTATCCTTAAAAGACACAATTTACAGACACTGTTTCATATCAATGTATCTACTTGATACAAACTAAAATATCCTTAAAAGACACAATTTACAGACACTTTGTCATATCAATGTATCTACTTGATACAAACTAAATTATCCTTAAAAGACACAATTTACACACACTGTATCCTATCAACATATCTACTTGATACAAACTAAGTTATCCTTAAAAGACACAATTTACAGACACTGTGTCATATCAATGTATCTACTTGATACAAACTAAAATATCCTTAAAAGACACAATTTACAGACACTGTGTCCTATCAACATATCTACTTGATACAAACTATATTATCCTTAAAAGACACAATTTACAGACACTGTGTCCTATCAACATATCTACTTGATACAAACTATATTATCCTTAAAAGACACAATTTACAGACACTGTATCCTATCAACATATCTACTTGATACAAACTAAATTATCCTTAAAAAACACAATTTACAGACACTGTCCTATCACATATCTACTTGATACAAACTATATTATCCTTAAAAGACACCATTTACAGACATTGTCCTATCAATGTATCTACTTGATACAAACTAAATTATCCTAAAAAGACACAATTTACAGACACTGTGTCCTATCAACATATCTACTTGATACAAACTATATTATCCTTAAAAGACACAATTTACAGACACTGTCCTATCAACATATCTACTTGATACAAACTGTATTATCCTTAAAAGACACAATTTTCAGACACTGTGTCCTATCAACATATCTACTTGATACAAACTATATTATCCTTAAAAGACACAATTTACAGACACTAGTGTCCTATCAACATATCTACTTGATACAAACTATATTATCCTTAAAAGACACAATTTACAGACACTGTCCTATCAACATATCTACTTGAAACAAACTATATTATCCTTAAAAGACACAATTTACAGACACTGTCCTATCAACATATCTGCTTGATACAAACTGTATTATCCTTAAAAGACACAATTTTCAGACACTGTGTCCTATCAACATATCTACTTGATACAAACTATATTATCCTTAAAAGACACAATTTACAGACACTAGTGTCCTATCAACATATCTACTTGATACAAACTATATTATCCTTAAAAGACACAATTTACAGACACTGTCCTATCAACATATCTACTTGAAACAAACTATATTATCCTTAAAAGACACAATTTACAGACACTGTTTCATATCAATGTATCTACTTGATACAAACTAAAATATCCTTAAAAGACACAATTTACAGACACTTTGTCATATCAATGTATCTACTTGATACAAACTAAATTATCCTTAAAAGACACAATTTACACACACTGTATCCTATCAACATATCTACTTGATACAAACTAAGTTATCCTTAAAAGACACAATTTACAGACACTGTGTCATATCAATGTATCTACTTGATACAAACTAAAATATCCTTAAAAGACACAATTTACAGACACTGTGTCCTATCAACATATCTACTTGATACAAACTATATTATCCTTAAAAGACACAATTTACAGACACTGTGTCCTATCAACATATCTACTTGATACAAACTATATTATCCTTAAAAGACACAATTTACAGACACTGTATCCTATCAACATATCTACTTGATACAAACTAAATTATCCTTAAAAAACACAATTTACAGACACTGTCCTATCAACATATCTACTTGATACAAACTATATTATCCTTAAAAGACACCATTTACAGACATTGTCCTATCAATGTATCTACTTGATACAAACTAAATTATCCTAAAAAGACACAATTTACAGACACTGTGTCCTATCAACATATCTACTTGATACAAACTATATTATCCTTAAAAGACACAATTTACAGACACTGTCCTATCAACATATCTACTTGATACAAACTGTATTATCCTTAAAAGACACAATTTTCAGACACTGTGTCCTATCAACATATCTATCTACTTGATACAAACTATATTATCCTTAAAAGACACAATTTACAGACACTAGTGTCCCATCAACATATCTACTTGATACAAACTATATTATCCTTAAAAGACACAATTTACAGACACTGTCCTATCAACATATCTACTTGAAACAAACTATATTATCCTTAAAAGACACAATTAACAGACACTGTGCTATCAACATATCTACTTGATACAAACTATATTATCCTTAAAAGACACAATTAATAGACACTGTGTCTTATCAATGTATCTACTTGATACAACTATATTATCCTTAAAGGACACAATTTACAGACACTTTGTCCTATCAATGGATCTAATTGATACAAACTAGATTATCCTAAAAAGACACAATTTACAGACACTGTGTCCTACCAGAATATCTCCTTGATACAAACTAAGTTATTCTAAAAAGACATAATTTACAGACACTGTGTCATAACAATGTATCCGCTTGATACAAACTAAATTATCCTAAAATGACACAATTTACAGACACTGTGTAAATATTCGTCCTGATAGATATGCCTGAAATATTTGCCACTGAACATTAAGCAACCAACAATCAATCAATCCTATCAAAATATCAACTTAGTACAGAGAAAATTTGTGGTCTAATAAATTATCTGAATTAATGAAATAAATATTGGAATACCCTTTAACAAGCATTGTAATAGTAATTTCAAACAGAAACTAGAAGATTTCTACAAAATTAAATTAAATTTGAACTATCTAAGATAAAAGATGGAAACTGTGGTTAACTTTTTATTTATCACTAAATTAAGAATAAGTGCACACTCATTATCAATAGAAACTGGTAGGTATGCAAGACCAACAATACCCTCTAATGAGAGATTTTGTAAATTTTGCACTGGAAACACGGATACACAAAATATTTTAACATGTATGTATTCGGTTAAGTAAGGTGCATCTTCTAAATGTACACCAACATAAATACTTATGTAAATAAGGAAAGCATCTATCCATGTGTTAATATCAGTAATCTTTTTACTTAGTTTAGTTTGGATAATCAGCTGTCCATTTGTATCTACTGTTCTGTGCCTGAATTTGTATTAAAGCAATATATACCTAAATCTACATATTCACCATTAATTATTTTGTTCCGAGTTTTGTGAAACATTTAAACATAGATTATCATTTGCACTAGTTATTGGCAAATATTAGAACTTTGTGTTATACCTGTATTCGATTGTTGCCTTTCATTGACTGAGTCAGGAGATGTAACACTAACAGTAGCTGGAGAGTGAATAAGGGCATTGCCATTGACAATCTGAACAACTTCATTCCTAAGTTCTGGAGTCATCATACATGTAGCTAAAACTTGCGTGGAAGTATGCTGTCCAACGGCATTGCTAGATCTGTTTTCCAACGGTGTCGGAACGCCCCTCTGCTGTACCCTTTGCCTTTGGCTGCATTTATAAGGACTTTTAAAGGGCCTTTGTGACATACGATATGCTTTCCCGATTTCCATAAGATGTTTGGTTTTTAAAACTGAAAAATTACTACAATAATATTAGTGAAACGACCGTTGAAAAGTTATAATATCTATACAACTCGTCTAAACATCAACCCAACAATGTTAGATCTGTATATTTTATAAACTTCATACATTTATTCATTATTGGTTTCTCTTTAAATTGCTTGCTGTGTAGCAGATGAAACATTTCATATAACGATAGTTTTAAAATCGCAGACGTCCATGCGACACGTGTCTTTTTTTAAAAAACCATGTGCGCAGTTTTTATCTGAAATTACGGGTCTGTTAAAATTTCTATTTTTGGAAATATAATTCATGATTTCCACTGAATTAAACCAACAATTAAAAATTTACAATGAAATATTTAGAAACTCTTTACAGAAGAAACAACAAAAGATATAAAATCTTTAACACTATTTTATACTGGATCAAAACCATGTGCTTTTCCTATCTTTCAAACTTTCCGAACCTTTTCAGTAAAATAAGATTTTTTGAAAGACATCCATTTCATATACCAAATCAAAGAAATATTATTAACTTTTGAAACAAACATTAGTTAATTCATACGGAACCCAATTTTTTGCGTCTTCCCTCTGCTGTATCGTACGTGAGAAAGAAAGAATGATGACCTCACAGTTATCAAGGTTAAAATAATTAACGTGACTCATAATACATAACAAGTTCCACCACGTGTTCAAAGCGGGACAACTCCCAAAACGTAAGTCCACTTTCCTCCGATAACCGGATTTATTCTTCATAGGAATAAATCTTAATATGTCATTGTCTTATTGAATAAGTTGATGTGTTTTAACACTGAATATTCTATTACTATTAAATAAGTTGTTGTCTTTTAACACTGAATATTCTATTACTATTGAATAAGTGGATGTCTTTTAACACTGAATACTCTGTTATTATTGAATAAGTTGATGTCTTTTAACACTGAATATTCTGTTACTATTGAATAAGTTGATGTCTTTTAACACTTAATATTCTATTACTATTGAATAAGTGGATGTCTTTTAACACTGAATATTCTGTAACTATTGAATAAGTTGATGTCTTTTAACACTGAATATTCTATTACTATTGAATAATTTGTTGTCTTTTAACACTGAATATTCTATTACTATTGAATAAGTGGATGTCTTTTAACACTGAATATTTTGTTATTATTGAATAAGTTGATGTCTTTTAACACTGAATATTCTGTTACTATTGAATAAGTTTATGTCTTTTAACAGTGAATATTCTATTACTATTGAATAAGTTGATGTCTTTTAACACTGAATAGTCTGTTACTATTGAATAAGTTGATGTCCTTTAACACTGAATATTTTGTTACTATTGAACAAGTTGATGTCTTTTAACACTGAATATTCTGTTACTAATGAATAAGTTGACGGCTCAACACTCTGAATATTCTGTTACTAATGAATTAATTGATGTCTTAACACTCTGAATATTCTGTTTTTTTTTTTAAAGTGGAAAACTTTTAACTCTGAATATTCTGTTACTAATAAATAAGTTGATGTCTTTTAACACTGAATATTCTGTTACAAATAAATTACTTGATGTCTTTTAACACTGAATATTCTGTTACGAATGAATAAATTGACATTTTGACACTCTGAATATTCTGTTACTAATAAATAAGTTGATGTCTTAAAACCATCTGAATATTCTGTTACTATTGTATTAGTTGATTTAGTTAAGGAATCTGAATATTTTTTTTCTATTTAATAATTTGGTGTCTTTGAACACTGAATATTCTGTTTATAATGAATACATTGATGTCTTTTTAAACTCTAAATATTCTGTTACAGTTGAATAAGTTGATGTCTTTAAACACTTAATATACTGTTACTATTGAAAACGATTGGTTTCATCTAACACTTTGAATATTTTATAACTATTGAGTGTTTACACAGATGTTTTCTAACACTCTGAACATGCTGAATATTCTGTTACTATTGAATATGTCATTGTCTTATAACACTCTGAATATTCTGTCACAGTTGATTAAGTTGATTCTTTAAACCATCTGCATATTCTGATACTGTTGAATAAGTTGATTATTATAAACACCGAATAGACTGTTTCTATTGAAAACGATGGTGTCATCTAACATTCTGAATATTTTTTCTTTTGAATAACTTGATGCCCTCCAACACTCTGAAAATTTTATAACTGTTGAGTGTTTACACTGATGTTTTCTAACACTCCAGTTAAGAGTAAAGATGTGTATACGTGTCCTGGGCACATGAAATCAAGCTGGACGCGTCATTTTTGAAACCTGTGAGTCCTTGGGACGCATCCTGATTGTATCCCCTGAGTCCCAAAAATATAGTTTTGCCTACAAGATCTTGTTATGAGCCGTTGTTTTGACAAGACTTAACCGGAAGTTAAAGTTTAAAAAATCTATGTGATGCATATCTATATTTTTGACAGCTGATAGATTTATAATTTACATAGTCTGCATGGTTGAACAAGCCAATGAACGATCATGACCGGCTGTTGACCCATTCGTCAAATTGAAAAGTCAAAATTGTTTGCAAACTTTTTTTATTAAATACAAATGCTTGACTGTACCTTAAATGGAATGCATATAAATCCACACTAAATTATTTAAAGCAGTATAATCCAGAAATTAGATGAATTTCTTGACCACATGTTTTCTTTTGTTGACAAACATGTCACATAATCATACACATGATCACTTTTGGCGGGAAAAATACTTTGGGAAACTACTAAATGACAGACAACCCTCGCTGGATATTTATAGACATTTAAAAATAAACAGCTGATACAGTAGAGCCAGGAAAATGGTTGAACTTGGTATATATAATTTAATCAACACCAATTTAATTGGGTGAAGGTTGAAAAGGGGAAGGGGTTAATTTGGAATGAATTTTTTTTTGTCATTTTAATTTTAGTTACTAAAAATCACCAGAAAAATTCTTTTACTGTCGATTTTTATTTTTCAAAAAAATCAATAAAATCACCCCAATCTTTTTTATGGAACTCTAGCTTTGGCAAACCAACATTTTTTCAATATGGCCCACACCAAGAATTGATAGATCCAGAAAGAAGTCTGTTACATGTATATTTTTTGAAATGAACAATAACTATTAAGAGATCATACTTTTTATTGATAAATCCTAGACTCATCAAAATCTATTGGGACTCACCATTTCTAAAAGTAATGAGTCCCAGGACTCACCATGAAAAATTCCTAGTGAGAACCCTGGTTATGGGACCAACAGTTTAGGTATTAGGGGCCAAAAAGGGGTCACAACAAGCATCTTCATAGGCACGTTTATGGGATGTATTATGGTATACCTTTGCCCGTCTCTCCTTCAGTCTGTCAGTCCTCATCAACATGTGTGAGATTAACTCAAAAATGGACAATAACAAGAACACTTTCACCAACTTGCAAGAAACTTTGGTGAATTGTGTATATTTATTATCCAGTTTGTTCTTGAGATCACCCCTAGTTTTTGGTGGGGTTCGTGTTGTTTATTCTTTAGTTTTCTATGTTGTGTCGTGTGTACTATTGTTTTTCTGTTTGTCTTTTTCATTTTTAGCCATGGCGTTGTCAGTTTGTTTTAGATTTATGAGTTTGACTGTCCCTTTGGTATCTTTCGTCCCTCTTTTATTGACATGAGCTCCCTTCAGATTTTTATAAATTCAAGATTTTATAGGGTTTTGTTCATAAATAAACTGGTGATTTTCCAGTTTTCAAGTTTTCAGATAATAACTAAAAAATGCTCTCAGCAATCCTCATGAAACTTTGAATTGTTTATCTCTATTGATACAAGGTCCCTTTTGATGTTCCTAAATTGCAAATATGACATTGAGAAGTAATTGAACTTCATTCTTTGAAAATTGACCCTCATGGCGCAGCTGTTTATTGTAGTTTCCAGACAATAACTTGTGTGTAAGTGTATGCAAGATCTCTCTGAAATTGTAACACAAGGTTCCATATTACAAAAAGAAGGCTAGGATTGGGTCAGTTTGGGGGTAAATGCCCCAAAATCTTTACCCTTCAATGCTTACAAGCACTTTGATATCCATATCACTTTGTGTCTGTTGAATTTTATCTTTATACAGATCTTCTTTGAAACTATTTGGCTATTTTCATCTAACTTGGCCACAATCATCATTGGGGTACTACCGGTACTAGTATTTACTTTTAATAAAAAATGTAATCCTGCCTACCAGTCAACATTGCCAACATGGCTAAGAAAAGAAAAATGTAATATGTATGTTTTAATTTTGTCTATCATTTTCTTTTATAAATTGTCAGATGACTCCTTATGAAATAATTCAGATTTTATTTGTATTGTTTTTATGACCCCAATGTAGCAGATGGCATTTAGTTTTACCCTTGTCTATATGTGAGTCCAAAAAATTGTTTTTTTTTGTTCTCGAACTTAAAACTCACGGCCTTAACCAAATTTTATAAATCTTATACACAATGCTTATAACCATTAAACACAGATGAAGCATGCATTTTGGTAGCGTCAGTAAAATTGTTTTTGAGTTATGCCCCTTTGTAAATTGAAACATTGCAAATTTTTAGTTTCCATTCTCCAACTTAAGTTTTTCTGAACCAGAAATTATTAAACATATATACAATGCTTATTACTAAAATACAGATTAAGTTTGAATTTTAGTAGGGTCACTGTTACCATTATTGAGTTATGATCCTTTATAAATAGAAAAAAATGCAAAATGTTTAGTTTCCGTTTTCTAACAAATTGCCTAAAAAAATGTTATGAAAGATGTACACAATGCTTATAACCACATAAACTTAAGTTTGCCTCAGCCAAACATTATGAAACCTATGCATGTTAATTATCACCAGATCAAGTGCAATATGGATAGAGTCACTTTTATTGTTCTTAGGTTACATGTATGTCCCTTTATAATGTTGTTTGCAAGTGGGGGCATCATCTGTGTCCATGGGGAAACATTCTCCTTTTATTTTATAATATAAATTTCAGAGATAATTGTTGATGCACCATGTAGCAGTACTGGACCATCAGATCAGTGTAGAGATGCCATGTCAACATGTATTCAAGTTACTGGTAACTACAAATGTACATGTAACAGTGGATACTACAACAATGCTGGAACTTGTAGTAACAGTATGTATCTTTATGACTTTATGGTGTAGATACTTTCCTGTGCTTGTGTTTTTGGTTGAATATTTATGTCCTTTATTAATCTGGGTGCATAAACTATATCATTTCTTGTCTTGCCTTGACATAGTCAAAAAGCAAGACACAGGTCTGCTGTTTCTGGTGTCTGCAGCGTCAACAATTGTGTTAGTTTGTAACTATATAGTTTATTGGGAACCATTAGGGGTAGGCCAAAGTTTATTGGTATGCAGTTGTATAAGCATTGGCATATCTCATTTCCTTGGAGATTATTTGACGCTGCCCCCTCAGTCAAGGTCTATTGACTTTGAAAATTTTGCTTAGTTTACATGTATTACTTTATGATTAGTTCAGTTCAAGGGGAACCATAATATTGGTAGGCCAATATGTATTGGTACGCAGTGGAATAAGGATAAGCAACATCTCATTTCAATGGAAAATATTTGGCCCACCCCCTCAGTCATGTTCTATTGACTTTAATATTCAGCTTATTAGTTTACATATCTATATTAGTTAGTGGTTATATCAGTTTAAGATAAACCACTATAATGTAAAGTCAATAATATTTGGTATTTAGTTTCCATGGATGTTATATAGCCCCTCCCCTCATTATGAACTTATACTAGCATTGGCACATCTCATCTTCATGGAGATTGTTTAGCCATGAACCTCCAGTCATGGTTCATTGACTTTGAATATTTGCATAACTTACATGTTAAAGTTTTGCTATTTTAATGTCAACATTTGCATTATCAAAATATAAAAAGGCGACATATTTCTGTGTTAACAGTTTATTTCTACAGTGCTTCATAGGGGGTTCATTGGAAATAATGAGGCAAGTTTATATATTTACTTTCCGTATTACATGTATTACTTGTTGGTAATTTTTTATGAATATTAATGTTCCATAATACATGAAAATATTGAAATAGAAGTGAAATTTACTATAATGCAATCCAACTTGGCTCTTTATCTTCTAACTTATAATAATAAAGCCCATGCTGAATGGCATCCTTTGCCTTTTCAGAATGATAACATATGCCCTTAATCTTTCTGGAAATGGAACGTTACATATCATACTTTGTATATGTAGAATGTGATGCTGATGGAAATTTTCAAGAATCTTAAGTACTAATACTATCAAGTCATCAATGTGAAATAAGGAGATTTTCTTTCTAATTTAAGTATTTCCAATGAGAAAATTGTCCAAAAGAGTCTTAATGAAGTGAATTTGAGCAACAATAGGTCACAATACATCCACTTTTGTAGTACTTAAAGCATTACTTTGTTGGAAAGAAGCTGAACAAGATCAAAATTTCAACTGAATAAAAATTTTATTAAATATTTACAGACTTACTTTACTGTTTGAAAACCCAAACTAATATGTACAATGTATAGTAATAATTAAACAAAGAATATAATTGTTTGTCTTTTCCTATAACAGAATTAGAGTCAGGTGTAACATGTACCATAGATAATGATGCTACAGAATGTGTATCTAATGCTGTTTGTAAAACTGTCAACTCAAGTCTAAAGTGTACCTGTAATACTGGATTCTATGATGATAACTTTGGTAATCCTGGTGGACAATGTAAAGCAGGTTAGTTATTATATCTTGTAAATATGTTTTTTACACTATAAGTAAATTTAAACGGAAATTTAGCCCTATCAAACTAGTTCAACCCTGCCACATTATATATGTGCCTGTCCCAAGTCTGGAGCCTGTAATTCATTAGTTGTCGTTTGTTGCTGTATAACATATTTGTTTTTCATTCATTATGTTGTACATAAATAAGACCACTTGTTTTCACTACGTTTGCATATCAAAGCCTGTTATGCTGAATGGGCTTTGCACATTGTTAAGGCTCAACAGTGACTCATAGTTGTTAAATCTGTGTCATTTTGTCTCTTGTGGAGATTTGTATCATTGGCAATCATACCATATCTTCTTTTTTCATACCAAAAGGTCAACATACTGCTTATAACAATACTCAAGTAACTATACAGTTTTCAAACTTTAAACTGTTCGGATATTTGATTAGTAAACATTTATCAGATACTTTGAAATATCTGCAATAAACATCAAATCATAAAAAGAAAAAACAATCAGGCTTAGATGTTCCCGTACATTTATATAAGTTTTTATTATCATGATTATACTTTATTATCACAAAACACAGATCAAGTTTGAATCTTGGTGGCGTCACTTTAACTGTTCTAGAACTATGCCCCTTTATAAAAGGAAAAATTGCAAAACTTTTAGTGTCCTTTTCTCTAACTTAAGTTTGCCTCAACCAAATGTTATGAAACTTATTACCACAAAGTACAGATCATTTTAAATTTTTGTAGCTTCACTCTAATCTTTCTAGAGTTATGCCCCTTTATAAATGGAAAAATAACAAAACTTTTAGTTTCCGTTTTCTAACTTAAGGTGCCTCATCCAAATGTTATGAAATGCTTATTACTACAAAACACAGATCAAGTTTGAATTTTGGTGGTGTCATTTTAACAGTTCTAGAGTTATTGCCCTTTATAAATGGCAAAATTGCAAAATTTTTAGTTTCCAATCTTTGACCACTTTTATTTTGTGTCAAAAACCTATACTATCTCAAAATTTTTATCTCAATCCAAATTCAGACATTATCAAGCTTGAATTTTGTGTTCAAATTTGCCCCAACTGTTCAGGGTTTGAACTCTGCGGTTGTATCAGGCTGTGCTTGGCAAGCATTTTATTTTTAGATATGACAATTTATGATTGTGTATTCAATTTCCATTTTTGTTCCTTTGTAATAATTAAAGACACAAGTACTGTAGATACAAATCATACACAAATAACATCAATAGTCTAGAAGACACAAATATTTACAAAGGTCGGTCACTATAAATTATGAAATCACTCGCAGCACGAAATGAGTTCTGAAGGTCTCTGATTAGGTCTTCTGCATTTCATTGAATAATCAGGAATTTATCATGCATGTATTTATTCTCATCCTTTTATTCATTGTAATTACTGAGTTTTAGATCGAGCGATTTGTTTAATCATGGCTTGGCCGGGTCATTTAAATTCATTTCATTTTTTATCTTCAGTGAAAATTTGTAACACACTTACATCAACTATCAGCAAAGGTGGTAATTTCTGGCCACCATAAACATTTCATTTTAACTGTTATACAAAGAAGTATGTTAACTGCTTTAATCTCTTTTGAAAATAATTAGGTGGCATAAGAAATACATCTGATTTGAATATTTATCATTAGATCTGCATCTTACGAAAATTCTTACTTTTGAACTTACTTTTGAACTTGAAATCAAAAATATTATCAGTTCTATATTTGTGAACTTGGTGATTTCTGTAAAAAAGTTTATATTTTGGACATTTGAATATAGAATAAAATTAACGGTACCAATTTTCTTGCACCAGATGCGCATTTCGACAATACATGTCTCTTCAGTGATGCTCGTGGCCAAAATATTTGAAATCCAAAGCTTATATAAAAGATGAAGAGCTATAATCCAAAAGGTCCAAAAAGTATAGCCAAATCCTTGAAAGGAATCAAAGCTTTGCATGAGGGAGATAAATTCCTTAATTTATAATAATTTCTATCATTTTGTAACAGTAAATTTTAATAACACAAAAAATCCATATTTTCATGCCAGTACCGGCTACTGGGGTGGTGATACCCTCGGGGACTAATAGTCCACCAGCAGAGGCATCGACCCAGTGGTAGTAATAAATTTAAAGGTACCAATTTTCTTGCACACTGATAATATATTTTTGACTTAACCTTCTGATCATTATATCTACTAGGGGAGCTGATGTGTTACCACTGTATTCTATGTTCATCTATCTGTCAACTAAATCAGCACAATTATAGTACAGTTTTCAAGTTTGATATCATGTGCAGATACGTTTTCTGCAATGATACATAATACATTTATTTCTGTTGTAATTAAGGGCATACGATACAGTTTTGATCCCGTATTTACATTTTGATAAAAAATTCCATATCGACTATTTTTTTCCTGATTAAATCAAATATGTATAATAAAAAATATACGTTCATGTACATGACTTTTGTGCTACTTTTTGAGTAAAATGAGGTCGAAATTTTGTATATTTGCTCAAAATTTGGATTTGTGGCCGTATTTTCCCTATTGAAAGAAAGACACAACTTTTTTGTTTTAAAAGATAAACACAAATTGTTTTTTGTTAAATAATTTGTAAATTCTGTTTTTTATAAGTATTCTAAAAAATTATACATTTTTTATTCAGAAATAACTCATATTTATTAAATGTTCATGAATGTAGAAAAAAACATCATTTTTTGTTGTATATTTATCAAGTTTAAAAAAATTGCACTATTTACGTTTTCATAAAAATTGGCACACATAATCTTCTCGCGTAATCAAACCAAATAGCATTTTAAAATAGAGGGGTCCATGAACTCATTTTCAAGCTAAATAAGTTTGAATGATAAAAATCAGCCGAGCACTGAATCTTTTCCTGATATAAGTCATAGTTTGACGTCGCGAAAATATCAAATTAAGTTAGCAACGTCATTACCTCCCCTGTAACTGTATCGTATGCCCTTAATAAGAGGTTTGGCAGTATTTAAGCTAATTTCACTAGACAATAGGGTAGTTAAATGTGATATCTGAACAAAAAAGGTGATTTAAAAGATTAACAATGGTTGAAACTAATTATTTTAAAAATACTTTATTTAGAAAATTTAGAAAAATTAACTTGACTGTTTTCAGAGATAGCATTGGGAGGAATATGTACAGTATCAGGATCTGTAGATGAATGTGTACCTTTCTCAACATGTATGAGTGTAGGATCAGACCTCAGATGTCAATGTTCTATTGGATACTATGATAATGATGTAAACCCTTCTGCTGGAACTTGTGTACCAGGTTTTTACTTAAAGATCTAGTAACAATGTATAATGAACTGAGGACCAGGGACACAATTGTAGTCCCTTGTTTTTTATTGTCCACAAATATTGTCCCAAGTGCGGGCAGTGTTGAAATTTTAAAGTTTTGTCATACACCTTCCAAATTTATTCTCCATATTTACCAAATACAAATCAACATGGTCAATCAGATAATCCATAATTTTTACTGACGTTTCATAATTAAAGAAGATCATCAAAAACGAAAAGCCCTGTTTGTTTAACTGAAGGAAGTTTATAATGGAATAGAACCAGTTGTCCCCTGGAATTTGTTTTTTAAACTCTACTGTTTAATACATTTTTCTCAGCTATTAATAAAAGCTCTTAAAATTTTGGAACCAAGTTTGATATTGATAAGGTAAACCTAATTCAATGCTTTCTGTTGTCTCAATCCAGATCGGTAAGTGTATTTTCTTTGACCCAAAAGGAAGAGAGAATTATCAATAATAGTAAATGAGTAGCAGCTCACGGTACATCTTGTGTGAATATTTTAACAGTATTAACTCGTTGTTTATTATTGTGGAAATTAAATTCCCAGTTACTTACATTGATTTGTTGTATCATAATATATTTTTGCAGAGAAAGAGTCAGGTGTAACATGTACCAGAGTAGATGATGCTATAGAATGTGTACCTAATGCTGTATGTAAGAGTGTCAGCTCAAGTCTAAAGTGTACCTGTAGTACTGGTTACTATGATGATAACTTTGATGGCAATGGTGGACAATGTAAAGCAGGTTTGTATAATTTCAGCTCACCACGCTTAGGTTAACTTTTAAATCAAAGAAATTCAAGAATAATTTCTTTAGAAATATGGTGAGAGAATTGACTTTTAAGGTATAGGATGTTTGTTATTTTAAACAAAATAATAAATATAAAGTATTTCATTCACTTCTGGTACTTGTTACTCCAGAGGGTACATTTAAACTATCTGATTATCTGTGAAATCAGTTTGTTTAGTACTTCATTATAAAGTGATAAAAATGACCTTTAGTTAATGTTACATTCTAATTGTCATTTTCCTTTTCAAATAGCTTGCTAAATATTATTTTTGTAAACTTTTATACATCTGTCGTTGAAATATTTGTGCAATCATGTATCTGACATGGATTTGTCAGAAGTGAATCATTTATGACTGAAATCTGTATTCTGTCAATGATAAAATATAATAATAACAGACACAGGAATGGCACAGCTGGCAGAAAAATAATAATCCCGAAAAGGATTAGTTTCTGCATTCCACACACATTAACAAACTTTTGTTAAGATGTCCTAGCTTAATGTATATGATATGGACAATGTTTGTCATATTGAGAATGTATTTCCTTTCCTGGATTTGGATACTTCATTTCCACAAAGGCATACACTTATTTACTTCTTTTTTTCCTTTTGTTTATTTTCCATTATTTAAATAAAAATGCTTCTTAACCCCCTTTTATCAGTATCTTAAGTTTAAGTGAAATTTATTCACAAGGTTTGAAACCACAAAAGGAAGATTGGGATTGATTTTAATGGTTATGGTCCAACAGTTAAGGAATAAGGGGCCACAAAACAATACTTTTCTAATACTTTGTATAGGTTGCTTATTTCTAGACCATTTCAAGGGGTTTTTATTCTTGAATTCTTGTGATTCTTCTTTAATATGCTGAGTGTTACCATGTATCAAGTTTTTGGAATTTGGGCCCCGTTTTTAAATTGGTTCACATTGAGGTCCAAAGGGTTCAAAATTAAACTTTGTTTAATTTCATCAGAAATTGTTGGTGAATTATTGGAGTTCTTTGATATGCCAAATCTAACAGTGTATTTAAATTTTCAATTTTTTGTCTTGTTTTCAAATTGGTCTACGTTAAGGTCAAAGGGTCCAAAATAAAACTAAGTATGATTTCATTAAAAATTGAATTCTTAGGGTTCTTTGATATGCCAAATCTAACTGTGTATTTAGCTAGATTTTTAATTTTGAGTCCCGTTTTCCAGTTGGTCCACATTAAGGTCCCAAGGGTCCAAAATTAAACTGAGTTTGATTATAACAAAAATTTAATTTCTTGGTGTTCTTTGATATGCTGAATCTTAACATGTATTTAGATTTTTGATTATTGGCCAAGTTTTTAAGTTGGTCCATTGTGACCACCTTAAGCTCCAAAATTAAAATGTTTTGTTTGCATTCAACAAAAATTAAATATAAGGAGTTCTTTGATATGCTGATATATATCTAACCATGTATTTCGATTTTATTATTTTTTTGGCCCCGTTATCAAATTGGTTTACATTGAGGAGGTCTAAAGGGTTCAAAATTAAACTTTGTTTGATTTTCACCAAAAATTGATTCCTAAACATGCTAAAGGTTCTTTGATATGCACAATCTAACTGTGTATTCATATTTTTTACTTTGGGTCCCGTTTTCAAATTGGTCCACATTGAGGTCAAAATAAAACTTTTTTTTGTTTGATTTCAACAAAATTGAATATAAGGGGTTCTTTGAACTGCTGAATCTAACCATGTATTTATATTTTGAATATTGGACCATAAAAAGTAAATTAATTTTTTTTAAGTTCCTTGACCACATTCATTCTGTGTCCAAAATCTATGCTGTGTCAAATATTTAATGACAATCCAAATTAAGAGCTGTATCAAGCTTGAATGTTATGTCTATACTTACCTTAACTGTTCAGGGTACGACCTCTGCTGTCGTATCAAGCTGCGCCCTGCAGAGTATTTTTTTTGATAATGTTTTCAGTAACTTTTTATGTTTTAAATCATCAAAATATTCTAAGTCGATTTTCTTGAAATCCAATTTGCCTTCGTTTTCATCTTAGAAAAATTCTAAGTGCTGCTTTTTCATCGTTTGCCTTCCTTAAAATTTCAAAGTCCAAATTTGCCATTGTTTCCATCCCCCAAAAAAGATAAAGTCCAAACTTTGCCATCAATTGCCATAGATTTTCATCCTTTCCATGGAATTTCTTTCATGGCAAATATGAAAACGATGGAAAATATTTGCGATGAATTTCATGGAATTTCATCAAATTTTACATCGTTTCCATCCTTTTTACATGAAAAATCGATGGCATAGATGGAATGCCATGAAAATCCTAGGGACGGGTCTAAGAAACTCAATGGTTTATGTCAAGACTGGGCCTGTGTCTTTAAAGAGGTAAAAGAATGTACTCAATCTAACAAATTAACGGCTAATATGTGCATAATGCTGTATGTCAGAATCTTGCATAAAATATTATTAAATACTGTATTTTTCTAGTGGTATTATTGAAATGATTAAAATATGTTTGTAGAGAAAGAGTCAGGAGTTACATGCACCCTAGGAAACCAACCAACAGAATGTGTACCTAATGCTGTGTGTCAAGGTGGAGTTTGTACCTGTAATACTGGTTTTTATGACAATAAATTTGATACAGTTGGTGGACAGTGTATTCCAGGTTTGTTATTAAGTTTATTTAGATGATGATATATGTCCACAAACGATACAGATGTATGATTACTGTGAACAGAAAGACATCTATGCATAAGGGGCTTTTTAGTTTTACATCCAAAATAAGTGATAAAAATTTGATTATGTTGTTTGTAGTAATTTCTCAAATTGATCACATGAAGCATTCCATTTGAATTTTTTATCATTTTGCTAGACATATTTTATTATTATGAATAGAAGTTTTCACATGTAAATTTACAAGTGTCTTCCCTCCTAAGCTTATATCCTTTTTTGTAGTCTATTGTTTAGCTTCAAGAAAAGAAATCCCTTGTTTTAAATTTAATTTTGTACAAAATTTATGATCAAAAGAGTATTTGTATTTTTAACACCTTGTCAGTTTGTGGACCTTCCAGCATACATGGCTCAAGTTCAGTAGGTCTTCAGTTCAAACTCAATGATCAAAACAAAGGCTTAAAAATGTTGTTTGATACATTTCCACGTAGCACACAGCATCATCGTAAGAGTAGTAAATATAAAGACTGACTGGCTTTTAAGTTTTGTGAAAAAGCATGTTAAAATCTAACTTAGAATGTTTAATGAGTAAAAAGCTGGGTTGACAATACCATGTTTTTAAGTCCGAAACATGTGTTTAATTTGCCATTAGTTATTAAAATTGATACATAGATATCACCATTAAATACATTATTTTACAATATTTTTTTTAAATGATTAAAATATATTTTGCAGAGAAAGAGTCAGGAGTGACATGTACCAGAGCAGATGATGCTATAGAATGTGTACTTAATTCTGTTTGTAAGACTGTCGGCTCAGATCTAAAGTGTACCTGTAATACTGGTTACTATGATGATAATTTTTCAAACAATGGGGGACAATGTGTGTCAGGTAGAGTTCATTTTTGTTCACTGATTTAATTTTAACTATATTTTAAACATTTTGTATTTAAATGTAAAAAAAATAAACTAAAAGTTTCTTATAGATTTATAATTGTATTAAGGGGCTCCATAAATAACATAGAAGCTGAAGATAACACAGAACATACAGATAAAAGCAGATTTTAGTTTAAACTCAAAGCTAAACTAAGAACAATTCTGACATTGTCTAAAATTATTAGGAATAATGGTCTTTTTTTTCAGAAATCAAACAACTGCTTATGTAGTTTTGCCCTTTACATCTATATTTAATCCTTACAGTCCATACTTGTATTCACGTCTATACGTCTTGATAGTTTTAAATTTTTTTTTAAATTACATTTAGTATGATATAAATTTATGTTAGAAATAAGACAAAAATAATGTAATATTTTACAACATAATTTCTTAACGCTGTCCTTAGGATGACTAGATAATGGAAACTTTGAAAACAATGGGCTATTAATAACTAAAAATGGTTGCATACATGTGCACCACCAGTTATACATTGTAACGAATATAAAATTTCTTCAACCATCTCTCAAGATTTGCCAACAAAGCATAGCGTTCAGAATGACGTGTATATAGAAGATGGCAGAGTAATGGTACCAAGTGATTACAAATTCACTCTCCTGTATTTGGTGAATTTTCTTTGAAACGTAATAATATAGGTTATCAATTGATTTTACCAAATCAATGGTTGCTTTCAGGCCTCCTTTGCTAATACCTTTATTCAATTGATATTTTGTCTATAAAAGGCTTTCTTGATGGTGTCAGGTATTACACGACAAAATAAAATGTTCAATGGTTTCATCAGCCTTGTTACAGAGTCTCCTCTTGTTTTGAATATTCAGCTTTATTAGCTTGAAGTATGTATGTTCCAGTTGCTAGTCTTTCTCTCAGTTATGTTTGCACTTGATTTTTTTTAGCAAGGGATCTATTTTGCCAATATCATATTCATCTTTAAGTTATCTAAATGTTGAGTACCCTTTCATTTGGTCTCTTCCCAGAGATCACAATAATAGTTCCACATTGGCATACTCTTTGCTCTATAATGAATAAGTGATTTGAAATATTATTGCCCCATTTAATACAGGATGTTGCATTTTTATATAAATTGTTGATTAATGATATATATTGTTTTTAGATTCCATTTTGAAAAAGACATCTTTTTAGTTTTGTAAGAAATGCAAGTCAAATGCAGATTTTACAACTTAATAAAGCTATATATATATGATATATATGTAGATAATTTGAGACCCTTACTCTCCTTTTCAAATTATTCAATGAAAAATTCACAAAGCAGTGAAGTCAACTTTGATGTGAAACCTTTCTGTTATGGATGTTGATGTTTTAAGAACTTATTATTATTTTAGTAGTATCTACATGTATAATCTTTGAGTAGAAAGTAGAACAACAAAAATACTGAACTCTGAGAAAGATTCTTTAAGTAAGTAGGTGTTACTGTGATCCCTATGTAATTTTAAACATTTTTTATGTCACCTATGTTTTTAAATACAGGAGAAAGATTTCAAATTTTCAGTGCACTCAAGGGTATGTAGCATTGCTCAAAGCTTGTGTTCATATGTAGCTGAAGATATTCTAAGAGTGACTGGCTAGCAGAAGTAAAGTTATCAGCAGTAATGTCATAATAGTTCTCTCAGCTTTATTCGTATATGATTTATTGAGTCATGTTTGAATTCTTGAATTGAAACTTCTTTATGTGTAAATTTTCCTGACAGATCTGTGATATTAGTTTATTATCATCTACCATTGGATCTAAGAACATGTACATGTATTTCTGTTTCGGGTAATTTTCATAGTTTAAATTTTTGGCAAGATCACTAAAATTCTTTATTCACCATTCCATTATAATAAGGTGATATAAAAATGTGTTATTTTCTACAATTAGTTCTTCAATAAATTTACAGTAATCAAATTCCTCAAAAGTTTGTTAATTGGTCCCTGTAGTAGAGGAATTATTGTCTATGAAAGATGAATTGAACCCATGTTGCATTTATTTATAAAACAGAATGTATGAAACGGAAAAAGTCAAGATAGAAAGATATTTAGCACAATAAGATCTACAAATAAGTCAACAAGGCTGAAATTGTAAACATACACCTTATAGGAGTAATTGCCACTGAATAAATATTTTCACCCATTTTGGTGTTTTAGAGATGTTATACTATATTAAAAAGCAATAGTAAATAAAAGATACAATCATCAGAAAAAGATCTATGAACAAGTCAAATGAGCAAATTTTCAACTGACCCCTTATAGTTATTATTGCCCTAAAAGACAGTTTAATCCATTTTTACATTCTTGTTGATCCTATAAAAGATATCAACAGTAAAAAGCAATAATGTTCAGCAAAGCTAGATAATTCGTCATATCCTTTTCTTGTACAAGTGTTACTTTTATATTGTAGAATTGCAGTCAGGAGTGACATGTACTCAGAGTAACTCACAAACAGAGTGTATACCTAATGCTGTATGTAAAAGTAGTGGTGATACAGGATTAAAGTGTACTTGTAACATGGGATATTATAATAGTAACTTTGCCGCTACAGGTGGATCTTGTATACTAGGTGAATACTCAATTTGTTATTCCACATGTTAACAGCAATTTCAATAAAAAAATTGTTTTTAGAAAATTTGAGGTATGAAACTAATACTTTCCTTTTGTTGGAAGAAAGTTTAATATCCTCTAGTTGATTTTTTCCTTTTTTAGCTCACCTGGCCCGAAGGGCCAAGTGAGCTTTTCTCATCACTTGGCGTCCGTTGTCTGTCGTCCGTCGTCGTCGTCGTTAACTTTTTACATTTTGAACTTCCTCTAGAGAACCACTGAATGGAATGAAACCAAACATGGCATGCATGTTCCTTATGAGGTGCTGACCAAGTGTTGTTACTTTGTAGCCAATCCATCATTTAAGATGGCCGCCAGCGGGGGACTTAGTTATATATAGCACCCTACGGGAAATGCATACAAATGACTTCTTCTAGAGAACCACTGAATGGAATGAAACCAAACATGGCATGAATGTTCCTTATGAGGTGTTGACGAAGTGTTGTTACTTTGTAGCCGATCCATCATCCAAGATGGCCGCCAGCGGGGGACGTAGTTTAACATAGGACCCTACGGGAAATGCATACAAATGACTTCTTCTAGAGAACCACTGAATGGAGATTGTTTAGCCATGAACCTCCAATCATGGTTCATTGACTTTGAATATTTGCATAACTTACATGTTAAAGTTTTGCTATTTTAATGTCAACATTTGCATTATCAAAATATAAAAAGGCGACATATTTCTGTGTTAACAGTTTATTTCTACAGTGCTTCATAGAGGGTTCATTGGAAATAATGAGGCAAGTTTATATATTTACTTTCCGTATTACATGTATTACTTGCTGGTAATTTTTTATGAATATTAATGTTCCATAATACATGAAAATATTGAAATAGAAGTGAAATTTGCTATAATGCAATCCAACTTGGCTCTTTATCTTCTAACTTATAATAATAAAGCCCATGCTGAATGGCATCCTTTGTCTTTTCAGAATGATAACATATGCCCTTAATCTTTCTGGAAATGGAACGTTACATATCATACTTTGTATATGTAGAATGCGATGCTGATGGAAATTTTCAATAATCTTAAGTACTAATACTATCAAGTCATCAATATGAAATAAGGAGATTTTCTTTTTAATTTAAGTATTTCCAATGAGAAAATTGTCCAAAAGAGTCTTAATGAATTGAATTTGAGCAACAATAGGTCACAATACATCCACTTTTGTAGTACTTAAAGCATTACTTTGTTGGAAAGAAACTGAACAAGATCAAAATTTCAACTGAATAAAAATTTTATTAAATATTTACAGACTTACTTTACTGTTTGAAAACCCAAACTCATATGTACAATGCATAGTAATAATTAAACAAAGAATATAATTGTTTGTCTTTTCCTATAACAGAATTAGAGTCAGGTGTTACATGTACCATAGATAATGATGCTACAGAATGTGTATCTAATGCTGTTTGTAAAACTGTCAACTCAAGTCTAAAGTGTACCTGTAATACTGGATTCTATGATGATAACTTTGGTAATCTTGGTGGACAATGTAAAGCAGGTTAGTTATTATATCTTGTGAATTATTTGTGTACACTTGCATAAGCCTATCAGTGAACAGACACCTAGAGGTCGACATACTGCCTATAACATTACGTTAACTTTGTAATTTAGTCCATGAGACTTGATTTGTGAAAACATTGAACAGATTTACAATGAATTAATGAAGGAAAAAAACAATCGGGATTATATGTTACAATTCATTTAATAAAATTTATTATACTTTGTCAACTCAACCAAATATGTTCTTTTCACATCTCCTTTATGTCACATACACTTTATCATATTATCTGGTTACTGAGTAGAAAAAACGTTTTGAATACAATTAGATCATTCTCGGTTTTTTTGAAAGGGTTGATGTTGCTCAATGTTTAGCTATCTATGTTATGTTCTACATTATTTTACTTACTGGTATTTGTCATTTTGACATTTTCTGGGTTTGTTTTGGCTTTGTGTTGTCTGGTTGTTTTCGACTTAAGCATCGCAGCAATTAAATGTGCTTTTGACCACAAGGTTTTAGAATTATCATATTGAAGAACAAGTTCAATTTTGCATAAAACAATACAACGCTGTTTTTTTGCGGAAAATGAATAGACAACGGAGAGTGAAGAGAAAAATAATTAGTTCTTACAGACTTTGAATGTCCAAAAAAACCCAACATTTTTACAGAAACCTGTTTTCCAATCACTAAGTTCACTGATACAGAACTAATGATTTATATTTTACTCAACCTTCTAATCATTATACATGCTAAGGGAGCAGATGTGCTACCATTTTTTCTTATGTCCATCTGCCTGACAACTAAATCAGTATATTCTACAGTTTGCCAGTTTAATATCTTGTGCAGGTTTTCATGATTTTATATCTGTTGTAATTAAAAAGAGGTTTTGCAGTATTTAAGTAAAATTGACTAGAGAATCCGGTAATACCTAACCCAAGAACTTGATTTTAAAGAATGTTAACAACAATTAAATCAAATTATTTCTAAAAGACTTTGAAAGATTTCTGAAACCATTTTATCAAATTAAATAAAAAACATAACTTGAATGATTTTCAGAGATAGAATTGGGAGGAATATGTACAGTATCAGGATCTGTAGATGAATGTGTACCTTTCTCAACATGTATGAGTGTAGGATCAGATCTCAGATGTCAATGTTCTACTGGATACTATGATAATGATGTAAACCCTGCTGCTGGAACTTGTGTACCAGGTTTGTACTTAAAGATCTTGTAACAATGTATAATATATTATAATACTACTAAACGTAGTATTTATTTACTCAAAAGTGTCACTATGAACTTGATTTTATAAATATGTCAAAGGAGGTTGATGAATATCAAAATATTGTATTTATATACCGAAACTATGCCAAGCTATTAAATTAAACCTATGAGATTGTAGGTCTGTAATGAAAAAAGAATTATCCGATAGAAATAGGTTTCTTACTTGGTAGCAGATTATTTTGAAAATAATATTTTCTCTTTTCCTATAACAGAACTACAGTCTGGAGTAACATGTGCCAGGGTTAATGATGCTACAGAATGTGTACCGAATTCTGCATGCAAGAGTGGGGGATCTGGACTGAAGTGTTACTGTAATACTGGTTACTATGATGATAATTTTAGTGCCACTGGTGGACAATGTAAAGCAGGTTTGTATATTTTAAAAAAAATTAAACTTTTTTTAACATTTGTTTAAAAAAATAAGTTAAACATTTGATGTACACAATTTGAAAATGATATTAGAATATGCTTTATATTTAAGGAATAGCTTTAGGTGAAAAATGTACTCAGGAAAATGACCAAACTGAGTGTATGCCTCATGCTGTATGTCAGAGCGATGGTTCAGAACTCAAATGTACCTGTTCTAATGGATATTATGACAGTAACTTTGCTGATTTGGATGGAACCTGTACACCAGGTTTGTATTCTTCAATGTTGTTGTAGGAATACAAGATGAGGTAGTATTTTTCAGTATAATGGTAAGACCATAAACATTATCTTTATCCAGTTCTTGTTATGTGTACAGTGTTTAATAGAAAAAATATAATTTTATGGTGTCTAATTACGAAACTAATGCTAATATATTAAATAATCATGAACGTTTTTATAATTGGTAAATGAAAGATCATGCTTTGATAATTTATGATTAAGTACTTTTTGTTAGCGCATCTGGACAAAATGTGTGGGATATACTATTTAAGGAATGGCTTTAGATTGGTCAGTCTCTTAACAAGGATGACTCGTCACTTGTGAGAATTATTCAACATCTTTTTTCTGTGGTGGGAATAAAGTGAGTGTTTTAATTTTATGCAAACTGTTAAATTGAATTCATCCAATCATTTGTATTATATAGAGATACGAATATTTCAAATGATTGTGTGTGACCACTTGTATTACTATATAGACAATAGTATATAGTTATCAAGTTGACAAACACAACCATGTTAGCTTCTTTTAGTTTTTCTTGTTATCAGTGGCTAAATACACATGATTCAATAGAGGACAATGATCACTTATTGCATTAAATAGCATAAGATATAAAAAAAAAATTTTTTTCCTTCATAAAACACATAAAAGGTCACAATAGGTTGGTTAATGGGTCTTTTCAAAAGCCTTAATGAAAAATACATCAGATCTTGTTTAGGGGTTTTGTCAAAATATAATGATTTTGTGCAATTTTTAGACAGAATCTTTAGGAAAATTTTTCTCCACCTATAATCCAACATGTTTAATAACCAAAAAGATTTTGATGTATGATTCATCAGTATAAAAACAAATGTAAATTATTCCAACAACTATAAAATTATTGTAACATTTACCCAAATTCACATTTAATACAAATAATCTTTTTTAAGGGGTCTTAGCTTTATTAATTTTTAAGAAAGGTGCCAAAAAATTGTATTTTTGTCTTAATAGTTTAATAACAAGTATTTTTATGTGAAATTTGAAGTTCACTGTACATCTTCTTTGACTCTTCTTAAACACTACTAACTGATTATTTATTATTTTGGAAACAACATTTCAAGTTACTTGCATTGATTTGCTGTATTGTAATACATTTTTGTATTAGAACTACAGTCAGGTGTAACATGTACCAGGGATAATGATGCTACAGAGTGTGTACCTTATGCTGTTTGTAAGAATGGAGGATCCGGACTTATTTGTACCTGTAATACTGGTTACTATGATGATAATTTTGATGGCAATGGTGGAACATGTGCCCCAGGTTTGTATAATTTCAGCTCACCATCCTCAGGTTAAATTGTAAAGCAAAGAAATTCAACTTCAATGAATAATTTCTTTAGAAATACGGTGAAAGCATCGACTTTTAAGATATATTGTATGTTATTTAAAACAGACTATTAAGTATAAAATATTTCATTCACTTCTTGTACTTGTTACTCCAGAGGGCACATCAAAAAAATCTTATTTTTGATGAGATTAGTTTGTTTAGTATATGTACTTCCTTATGAAGTGATAAAAATGACTTTTAGTTAATGTTACAATTTAATTGTCATTTTCCTTCCTAAATAGCTCGCTAAATATTATTTTTGTAAACTCTTATTCATCTGTCATTGAAATATTTGTGCAATCGTTTATCTGAGGTGGATTTGTCAGATTTGAATCATTTATGACTGAAATCTGTATTTTTTCAATGATAAAATATAATTATAGCAGACACAGGAATGGCACAACTGACAGAAAAAAAAATGATCCCAAAAAGGATTAGTTTCTGCATTCCACACACATTAACAAACTTTTGGTTAGATGTCCTGGCTAAATGTATATGATATGTACATTTTGCAATTTTGTATATATGTTATGACATGCAGAGACATTTTACATGTTACAATTTAGATTTTTTTTTTAAAACCAAGGATTTTCTTATCCCAGGAATATATTACCTTAACCGTACTTAGCACAAGTTTTGGGAATTTTGGGTCCTCAATACTCGTCAACTTTGTACTTGTTAAGCTTTATAACTATTTTGATCTCAGCGTCACTGATGAGTCTTATGTAGACAACATGTGTGTCTGGCGTATTAAATTATAATCCTGGTACCTTTAATTAACTATTATAGCTTGTTCAATGCAGAAATACAAGTTATAACATGCATGTACAAAAGTACCTGATACAAGTTATAAAATATTACTTCATTTGTGGTGACGGTTTTGGAAAATGCTTGTCATATTGACAATGTATGTCCTTTCCTGGATTTGGATACTTCAGTTCCACAAAGGCATACACTTATTTACGTCCTTTTTTCCTTTTGTTTATTTTCCATTATTCAAATGAAAATGTTTCTTAACCCCCTTTTTTCCCAATTTTCTGGACTTGAACTTCTTTAGAACTTAGATTTAGGAAGATGGGTCATTTTACAACTAAACTTACCTTTTGGTTCTAGTTTTGTGTAATAGAATAAATGTTACGTACCTGCTACTTAAGTATTAACTTTCTTTAGGTAATTATGTCTTTTGGTCTACATTGATAATGATAATTGATAAATAACATAGGAATCAATCAACAAAAACTTCAAATTGAGTTCAATTCCAAAAAGTCAAAAAAGAGAAGGGCCAACCACTATGATTAACAGAAGTTCAGCTATTTGATCATGTTGAGTGTTGTTATTTTCTTTGCAATACCTGGTATCCCTTACAATATGTTTGTCATGACTTCTTGTAGTAAACAAACTGATATTTATATGTACATTAGTACAGTATTTTCTTGTTGTCTCCTTTATGTTTTTAGCCATGAGCATAAACAAAACTAAAATTCATTTTACCCTGGAACAAAAGACTCATAATTATTATATAACTAGAACCTTAATGTTGTATGTCAAGACTGGGTCTGTTTCTGTAAGTCTGCATTCTCTTTTGATTAAATTTGTAAAATTAGAAAATGTACCAAATCCAAGAAACTAACGGCTAATATGTGCATAATGCTGTATGTCAAAAAATTACATAAAAATATTATTAAATACTGTATTCTTCTAGTGGTATTATTGAAATGATTAAAATATTGTTGTAGAGAAAGAGTCAGGAGTTACATGTACCCTAGGAAACCAACCAACAGAATGTGTACCTAATGCTGTGTGTCAAGGTGGAGTTTGTACCTGTAATACTGGTTATTATGATGACAATTTTGATACAGGTGGTGGACAGTGTATTCCAGGTTTGTTATTAAGTGTACTTAAATGATGATATCTGTCCACAATCAATACAGATGTATAAATACAGTGAACAGAAAGACATCTATGCATAAGGGGCTTTTAAGTTTTGCATCCAAAAAAAGTGATAAAAATTTGATTATGTTGTTTGTAGTAATTTCTTAAATTGATCACATGAAGTATTGCATTTGAATTTTTATCATTTTTCTGAAATATTTTATTATTATGAATAGAAGTTTTCACATGTAAATTTACAATTGTCTTCCCTCCTAAGCTTATATCCTTTTTTGTAGTCTATTGTTTAGCTTCAAGAAAACAAATCCTGTGTTTTAAATTTAATTTTGTACAAAATTTATGATCAAAAGGGTATTTGTATTTTTAACACCTTGTCAGTTTGTGGACCTACCAGCATGCATGGCTCAAGTTCAAGGTTCAAGGTCTTCAGTTCAAACTCACTGATCAAAACAAAGGCTTAAAAATGTTGTTTGATACATTTCCACGAAGCACACTGCATCATGGTAAGAGTAGTAAATATAAAGACTGACTGGCTTTTAAGTTTTGTGAAAATACATGTTAAAATCTAACTTAGAGTGTTTAATGAGTAAAAAGCTGGGTTGACAATACCATGTGTTAGTCCGAAATATGTGTTTAATTTGCCACTAGTTATTAAAATTGATACATAGTTATCACCATTAGATACTTTGTTTTACAACTTATTTTTGAAATGATTAAAATATTTTTTGCAGAGAAAGAGTCAGGTGTAACATGTACCAGAGTAAATGATGCTACAGAATGTGTACCTAATTCTGTATGTAAAACTGTCGGCTCGGATCTTAAATGTACCTGTAATACTGGTTACTATGATGATAATTTTTCAAACACTGGGGGACAATGTGTGTCAGGTAGAGTTAATTTTTGTTTACTGATTCAATTTCAACTATATTTTAAACATTTTGTATCTGAATGTAAAAAAAATAAACTAAAAGTTTCTTATAGATTTATAATTGTATTAAGGGGATCCATAAATAACAAGGAAGCTGAAGATAACATAGCACAAAAAGATAAAAGCTGGTTTTAGTTTAAAACTCAAAGCTAAACGAACAACAATTCTGACATTGTCAAAAATTATTATGAATTATGGTCTTCTTTCAAAAATTAAACAACTGCTTATGTAGTTTTGCCCTTTAAAATCTAGATTTAATCCTTAAAATACAGTCCATACTCGTATTCATGACTATATGTCTTGACAGTTTTCAAATTTTTTTACAATTACATTTAGTTTAATATAAATTTATGTTAGAAATAAGACAAAAATAATGTAATATTTTACAATGAAATTTCTTAACGATGTTCTAAAGATGACTAGATATGAGTCTCCTCTTGTTCATACTTGCCAACCCCTGACAATGGGAAATCATGTAATCACATGTCATGTCGTGAAATAACATGTCAAAAAGAGTGTGAGAACGTGTGACGTAGATGCGGACTTTTTATTTCACATACAAATTTGTTAATATAAAAAAAACAATATATATTATACTGTAAACTTTTATTGTATTAAACAGTGTTCCGTTATGTTGCTTTTAAAGGCACATATTCAAAACAACTGCCAGTTTCAAGTTTAGTTACATTTATTTGATAACATCACACAATTTAAATGTAACATAGTTAAGTTCTGATCAGAATTCAGTGTCATTTTCTTTATAATTGAAAATGCTCTCCCACAGTAGGAATTAATATTTGACTGAATTAGCTTTATCAAGATTTAAAAGAATGTCATAATGTTTTTTTGGCGATGTAAGATGTCATGTATTATCTCTGCCATTGCTCCCATTGCTATTGCCTGGTCAAAACTTGGTAGTTCATCAGACGATAGCTGGTACCATGAGAGCTGATCCAACAGTTCTGTGGTATTTTCATCCCCATGGCCTGTAAAAATCTGTTGACTAGATTTGAAACAGAAATTAAAAAAGATAAATGTTTTATAGATTTGATTTCCATTAAATAAACATGTGAAATGCTTATTCAAATAGCTACATTGTATTTCTCCTCTCCCATATATTGTTTTTATGGCCCCGCAATAAAGTTGTCGGTGCCATATAGTTTTACCATTGTCCGATATGCCGTCTTTCCGTCATTCCGAAATTCCGTCATTCCGCAACAAACCATTATACAGAGTTTTTTTCTAAACACCTTCAGATATTAGGCAGATTTTTGGTTTGTAAGTTCACCATGATGAGTTACAGATCAAGTTTAAGTTTCGTTCCGCTCCGTGAATTTTTGCTGAAAATACGGGCTTTGGACTTTGATAAATTGTTGAAAATAACAGTTATATGTACAGACTTTTTTTCTAAGCACTTTCAGATATTGGGCTGATTTTTGGTTTGTGAGTTACTCATGATGAGTTACAGATCAAGTTTAAGTTGTGTTCCTCTTCATTAATTTTTGCTAAAATTAAGGGTTTACAACTTTGAAAATTGTTGAAAATCACAGTTATACAGACTTTTTTCTATAGGCCTCCACATTTTGAGCTGAGTTTTGTTAAAAGGTAATTTATAATTATGAACATATCAGTGTGAGACTACCATCATGTTTGTGTCCACATGTGTTATTGAAATTGCAGATTTTTCAACTTTTTATGACGGGGCCATTCGTGTCGCTTTGACACATATAGTTTATCATTGCAACATAGAATCCACAATGCGTTACTTGTCTCTCGATCATTTAAACTTGAACTCCAAAATATAATTTATCAATCTTGAATCTTGGTACGTACACATCGTTTTGGCTTAACAATCGGCCCTTTAGATAAAGGTACAGGCCCTGAAAGCGACCTCTTTCTGTGTACATTTCCCCTATAAAGTTCATTTGAAAGAAAGTCACAAAATGGTTAAAACTAATCACAAACTACTTACGTAGTATTTTTTGGTATTTATTGGCCAATAAGAAAAAAACCTGAGAATAGCGATATCACTAACAACCAAAAAATGAAAAGAATGAAAAAGCGTGTAAATGCCTGTAAAGTGTTGAAAAGCGTGTACACGTCATGTGACAAAATTCTCGTGTGTAAACCGTTGAAAAAGCGTGTATTACACGCGAATATTATGTCACTTGGCATATATTCTCTTGTTTTGAATATTCAGCTTTATAAGATTCATTCTAAGTATGTGTCAGTTGCTAGTCTAGCACAAAAAGACATTTCTTTATCTCAGTTATGTTTGCACTTGATTTTTGTAGTAATGGAACTATTGTGCCAATCTCATATTCATCTTTAAAAATTATCTGAGTACCCTTTCATTTAGGATGTAATGGTCTCTTCCCAGAGATGACAATAAATGTTCCACCTTGGCATATTCTTTGCTCTGTATCAAATACGTGATTTGAAATAGTATTGCCCCATTTAATACAGGTATCGGATATATTACCGGTTTTTTTTATCACATAAGCAACACGACGTGTGCCACATGTGGAGCAGAATCCAATACCCTTACGGAGCACCTGAGATCACCCCTAGTTTTTGGTGGGGTTCGTGTTGTTTATTCTTTAGTTTTCTATGTTGTGTCATGTGTACTATTGTTTGTCTGTTTGTCTTTTTCATTTTTAGCCATGGCTTTGTCAGTTTGTTTTAGATTAATGAGTTTGACTGTCCCTTTGGTATCTTCCGTCCCTCTTTTTTAATACAGGATGTTGCATTTGTATATAAATTATTGATTAATAATTAATATAGATTGTTTAGGAATCCAATTTAAAAAGAATGTCTTATTAATTTTTTATGAAATGCAAAGTTAAAAGCAGATTTGCCATCTAATAAAGCTATATATATATATCTCATCACTGAAGAGACATTTATTGTCGAAATCCGGATATGGTGTGCTAAAAAAATATTGACACCGTATATTTGTGGCAGAACATCGTGGCCACAATTTAATTTTTTTTTCTGTTTAGTATTAAATTTATATTAAGATCCATTTTGTTACATCTTGTGATCAATTTTATTTGGCAATCGACAATTGCAGTCAACAGCGTTAAAGAACATCAGTTGTTCGACCTGTTAGTCAAATGCGTTTTGTTTAAATATACTTTTTCACTTTTTTGGTCTTTTGGAAAATGTTGTTTGTGCTGTTTTTAGACCCTTCTACAAAGACATTTGTTTTACATGCACACATATAAAAATTGCGGTTTTTATCCAACGCAATCATAGGTTTGAACGTAGTTTTCAATTTAGACTCGTTTATATTTTTTCGTTTGGGCTTGTATCATATTTTCCCTCCGGTTTATATGATCCGTTCATCCTATATTGACTCTTAACATTCAAGAGTCTATCTAAAAATGAGGGTACTTTTTATATGGCCTTCCAAATACCGTTTCGACCCCTAACATCACTGAAGAGACATTTATTGTCGAAATCCGGATCTGGTGTACTAAAAAAATACTGACAACGTATATTTGTGGCATAACATCGTGGCCACAAGTTAATTTTTTTTTTTTCTGTTTAGTATTAAATTTAAATTAAGATCCATTTTGTTACATCTTCTGATCAATTTTATTTGGCAATCGTAAATGGCAGTCAGCAGGGTTAAAGAACATCAGTTGTTCGACCTGTTAGTCAAATGCTTTTTGTTTAAATATACTTTTTCGCTTTTTTTTGTCTTTTGGAAAATGTTGTTTGTGCTGTTTTTAGACCCGTCTACAAAGAAATTTGTTTTACATGCACACGTATAAAAATTGCGGATTTTATCCAACGCAATCATAGGTTTGAACGTAGTTTTCAATTTAAACTCGTTTATATTTTTTCGTTTGGGCTTGTATCATATTTTCCCTCCGGTTTATATGATCCGTTCATCCTATATTGACTCTTAAAATTCAAGAGTCTATCTAAAAATGAGGGTACTTTTTATATGGCCTTCCAAATACCGTTTCGACCCCTAACATCACTGAAGAGACATTTATTGTCGAAATCCGGATCTGGTGTACTAAAAAAATACTGACACCGTATATTTGTGGCATAACATCGTGGCCACAAGTTAATTTTTTTTCTTCTGTTTAGTATTAAATTTAAATTAAGATCCATTTTGTTACATCTTCTGATCAATTTTATTTGGCAATCGCCAATGGCAGTCAGCAGGGTTAAAGAACATCAGTTGTTCGACCTGTTAGTCAAATGCGTTTTGTTTAAATATACTTTTTCGCTTTTTTGGTCTTTTGGAAAATGTTGTTCTGTTTTTAGACCCGTCTACAAAGAAATTTGTTTTACATGCACACGTATAAAAATTGCGGTTTTTATCCAACGCAATCATAGGTTTGAACGTAGTTTTCAATTTAGACTCGTTTATATTTTTTCGTTTGGGCTTGTATCATATTTTCCCTCCGGTTTATATGATCCGTTCATCCTATATTGACTCTTAAAATTCAAGAGTCTATCTAAAAGTGAGGGTACTTTTTATATGGCCTTCCAAATACCGTTTCGACCCCTAACATCACTGAAGAGACATTTATTGTCGAAATCCGGATCTGGTGTACTAAAAAAATATTGACAACGTATATTTGTGGCATAACATCGTGGCCACAAATTAATTTTTTTTTCTGTTTAGTATTAAATTTATATTAAGATCCATTTTGTGAAATCTTGTGATCAATTTTATTTGGCAATCGTAAATGGCAGTCAGCAGGGTTAAAGAACATCAGTTGTTCGACCTGTTAGTCAAATGCGTTTTGTTTAAATATACTTTTTCACTTTTTTGGTCTTTTGGAAAATGTTGTTTGTGCTGTTTTTAGACCCTTCTACAAAGAAATTTGTTTTACATGCACACGTATAAAAATTGCGGTTTTTATCCAACGCAATCATAGGTTTGAACGCAGTTTTCAATTAAGACTCGTTTATATATATATATATACATCTGTTGTAGGGTTGTCACTGACTCAGACGTACTTATGAATATAATTATTTTCTGTGACTGTATCTTACATTAATTTGTAGGATCCTTTACTATAGATAATTTAGCTGATCTGTAACAATAACATCTTCATTACTTATATATCATGTACTGTGTACTGTAGTACGCCGCTAGATTAAAACTGACGTGGAAAGGTAACACATGCCCACCGAAAGCTCTTTTTTTTTGAGAGCCCAGGTGGTCGTGTGGTCTAGCGGGACGGCTGCAGTGCAGGCGATTTGGTGTCACGATATCACAGTAGCATGGGTTCGAATCCCGGCGAGGGAAGAACAAAAAAATTTGCGAAAGCAAATTTACAGATCTAACATTGTTGGGTTGATGTTTAGACGAGTTGTATATATATATATATATACAACTCGTCTAAACATCAACCCAACAATGTTAGATTGTTGATGTTTAGACGAGTTGTATATATATATATATATACAACTCGTCTAAACATCAACCCAACAATGTTAGATCTGTAAATTTGCTTTCGCCGGGATTCGAACCCATGCTACTGTGATATCGTGACACCAAATCGCCTGCACTGCAGCCGTCCCGCTAGACCACACGACCACCTGGGCTCTCAAAAAAGAGCTTTCGCTGGCCGTGTGTTACCTCTCCTCGTCAGTTTTAATCTAGCGGCGTACTACAGTACATGATATATAAGGCATGAAGATGTTATTGTTACAGATCAGCTAAATTATCTATAGTAAAGGATCCTACAAATTAATGGAATATACAGTCACAGAAAATAATTATATTTATAAGTACGTCTGAGTCAGTGACAACTCTACAACAGATGTATCCATCGGATCGTCATCAATATATATATACATAAATATGTAGATAATTTGAGACTCTTACTATCCCTTTCAAATTACTTAATAAAAAATTCACAAAGCAGTGAAATCAACTTTGCTGTGAAACTTTTCTGTTGTGGATGTTGATTTTTTTAAGAACTTAATATTATTTTAGTAGTATCTACATGTTTAATCTTTGTGTAGAAAGTAAAAAAACAAAAATACTGAACTCTGAGAAAGATTCTTATTGATCCTAAAGCCATTTTAAAGTAGGTAGGTGTTACCGTGATCCCTATGTAATTTTTAGCATTTTTTATGTCACCTTTGTTTTTAAATACAGGAGAAAGATTTCAAATTTTCAGTGATCGTCAGGGTATGTAGCATTATTCAAATCTTGTGTTCATATGTAGCTGAAGATATTCTAAGAGTGACTGGCTAGCAGATGTAAAGTTCTCAGCAGTAAAGTCATAATAATTCTTAGCTTTATTCGTATATGATTTATTGAGTCGTGTTTTAATTTTTGAATTAAAACTTCTTCATGTGTAAATTTTCCTGACAGATCTGCGATATTAGTTTCTTTTCATCTTCCACTGGATCTAAGAACATGTACATGCATTTCTGTTGAAGACCACTAAATATCAACCATTCCATTATAATAAGGTGATATAAATGTGTTATTTTCTACAATTAGTTCTTCAATAAATCGACCCATTCCTTCTTTGTTTTCTATAATTTTGTTAAATAAAGCAGTAATCAGACATTGGAATTAACTTCAAAAATCTGTAGCCTTTGTTTAATTCTTTTGAGTGCTAGTTCTTTTCTACATAATTTTCTTAGATCATAAGTGGGGTTAACTTTTACATTAAGGCAGTATGATTACAGAAATGAAAAAAAAAACAATTAAAGTATGGTCAGAACAAAAATAATTACAGTATGATCAGGAAAATAAAAAATTAAAGAATGATCAGAAAAAAATTCCAGACTAGCTTCAAAATTTCCTAGATCACAACAAGAATGATGCTTTGATTTGGATATTTGATAAATGTGTAAACAGGGAGAGCAGCAGCGTTAGGTTAATCTTCTTTGCAATTTTCAAAAAATATCGTGCATCCGTATTTGGAATTATAAAATGTCCTACCTGAGGAATGGATATTTTTAGAAAAACATTTTTTGTTTATTTTATTAATTTGAAAACATAATAATGGATAAAGAGAAACTTGTAATAGTAACATTTTAAGAACAACAAAATCTACAAATAAATCAACATAGCTAATATTGTCAAAACACCTGTTATTGGTGTAAATGCTTTTAAATGATAAATTTTAACCTTTTATAATTTTCCATTGAATCTTCCCAGTAATAAAGTTCTCCAAAAGAAGACAACATGAACAAATTTGTCAATTGGTCCCTGGAATAGAGGAGTTATTGTCTTTGAAAGATGAATTGAACCTATGTTGCATTTATTTATAAAAACATATATAACAGAGAGAAATTCAAGATAGAAAGATGTTTTAGCGCAATAAGATTTACAAATAAGTCAACAATGTTGAGATTGTAAACCAATACCTTATAGGAGTAATTGCCACTGAATAAATATGTTCACCCATTTTGGTGTTTTAGAGAAGTTATACTATATTAAAAAGCATTAGTAAATAGAAGATACAAATATTTTCACCAATTTTGGTGTTTTAGAGAAGTTATACTATATTAAAAATCAAAAGTAAATAAGAGATACAAATATTTTCACCCATTTTGGTGTTTTAGAGAAGTTATACTATATTAAAAAGCTATAGTAAATAAAAGATACAAATATTTCCACCCATTTTGGTGTTTTCGAGAAGTTATACTATATTAAAAGCAATACTAAATAGAAGATACAATCATCAGAAAAAGATCTACGAACAAGTCAAATAAGCAAATTTTCAACTGACCCCTTATAGTTATTATTGCCCTGAAAGACAGTTTAACCCATTTTTACATTCTTGTAGATCCTATAAAAGATATCAACAGTAAAAAGCAATAATGGTCAGCAAAGCTAGATAATTCGTCATATCCTTTTCTTGTATAATTGCTACTTTTATATTGTAGAGTTGCAGTCAGGAGTGACATGTACCCAGAACAACCAGCCAACAGAGTGTATACCTAATTCTGTATGTAAAAGTAGTGGTGAGACAGGATTAAAGTGTACTTGTAACAATGGATATTATGATAGCAACTTTCCCAATACAGGTGGAACTTGTAAACTAGGTGAATATTGATTTTGTTATTCCACATTTTAACAGCAATTTCAATTAAAAAAAATGTTTTAGAAAATTTGAGGTATGATACTAACACTTTCCTTTTGTTGGAAGAAAATTTAATATTCCTAGTTGATTTTTTTCTTCTTTTTTTTGGGATGTTGTGTTGTATTCCTTCCAACTCTCCTGTAAGGGCAAGCTACAGTACAATAATAATATGTCACAGATTTTGGTAAAATTTTGCCTTAACTTTTTGGAAATACATTTTTTTTTAAATTGTACATATATCTGTTACAATTCTCGTAATAATTAAATCATTTAAAAAAAATCTGAACTTTCAATAGCTTTCATGTTAATCATGTTTATTTCTGATGAACATCAGTTTCATACCTGCCACTTTTCAAAATGTCAATGGGGGTTTTACGTGAAAGATGGTTCTTATAGTCCTACAAAACATTTTAGGGGGCCTTCACATATAATTTAATGTTGTTTTTGGCTTCTTCATACTTTTACAAGCCTATAGCTATTGTAAATTTAGGACAACATTTCCATTTTGGACCCCCATGGGGGAAATCCCCTGCAAATGATGACAGTTATGCAGTTTGCTTATTTTTTATTTTCAGCTTTTTCTGTTGTATGATTCTCTACAAGCATGATAAGTCTGTTCTTTCTAGGCATTTCAAAATATCTTGATTAAAATTCAGAAAGGAAATGGGGGATGTGTCAAAGAGACAACAACCCGACCAAATAAAAAACAACAGCAGAGGGTCACCAACAGGTCTTCAATGTAGCGAGAAATTCCCGCACCCGGAGGCGTCCTTCAGCTGGCCCCTAAACAAATATATACTAGTCCAGTATTAATGAACGCCATACTAATTTCCAAATTGTACACAAGAAACTAAAATTAAAATAATACAAGACTAACAAAGGCCAGAGGCTCCTGACTTGGGACAGGCGCAAAAATGCGGCGGGGTTAAACATGTTTGTGAGATCTCAACCCTCCCCCTATACCTCTAACCAATGTAGAAAAGTAAACGCATAACAATACGCACATTAAAATTCAGTTCAAGAGAAGTCCGAGTCTAATGTCAGAAGACGTAACTAAAGAAAATAAACAAAATGACAATAATACATAAATAACAACAGACTACTAGCAGTTGATTGACATGCCAGCTCCAGACTTCAATTTAACTGACTGAAAGATTATGATTTCATCATATGAACATCAGGCACAATCCTTCGCGTTAGGGGTTTAGTATCATACCATCATAACATATATGAGAAGAACATAACCCGTGTCATGCCAACAACTGTTTTTAGAATAAATGTGTTTAGTTCCGATGCAAAGACCTTATCAGTGACTCAATGCCCTATTTTGTTTATAACCTTAATATTTGACCTTTTCAACATCTCTCGACACCGACTAATGACACCTACAGTTTACAGGTAAAATGGATGGGTCGTCTCAAAGACAAAAACCATCATGATAATTATTGCGTAACATATTGTATTAACGGTTATATACTGTTTTAACTATAGCTTCAGAATGTATATTAACCAAATAAACAGATAAATATATATGTCTCCGTAATATAATCTACTTTTTTTGTATGTATATTCACGACATTTCACGTTGAATTGATTAAAACAAATACTGCAATCATTCTGCATCCCGTCAATTTTCTGATTATGTGAGTCTTTCACCAAATATTTGCCGTAGGCCAATAACGAGTAATTTGTTGGTGTAAAAGGTTTTAAAAAATGTATTAAAAATAATTACTGCACTGTCCGTCCGTATCACACTTGTGAACACTACCAACTTGGTGTTTTTTGAATCGATCTTCACTTTAAATTATGTACATATTCAATTTCTGGAGGGATAATCACATTATGATTGTTTAGGTCGGAGGAAAATATCACATCTATTTTTTCCACGACGGACTTCTCCGCTTCTTCTTAGAGTGGATGTTTTTCCTTGATGAATTTTGAAAAAAAGATAATAAAATTGACTTCTCGTTTCAATGTTACAACATTTGAGCAGTGCATTATTTGTACATACCTGCGTATGGAATTAAATTTATAGAGCTTGTTAACATTGCAAATTTTTTTTTGGACCCGAAAAACTACATACATTGTCCCTTCGCCTTAGTGTCCTTCTCCCGTTCCTGAAAATGCCCTTTGGGTTTTTTACAAGAAGTTGATCAAATTTCGTTGATTTCATTTATACACTGTCATTGCTATATATTTGTGTTTTCACCCGGTAACAATTTGTTTCTCTATATCCAATTCCGGTACATAGTTTAGGTTCTGTACCCTTTTCAATTGTTTTCGTACTTAAGATTTTTTTTATCTTATCTATTACCATACAGAAGGAAGGTTTTGGATCAATTAAGACTAAGAAAACCTCGTCGCATGTTATGTGCGCTTGAACCAAGTCCTGAATATGTTGGTAATTTGTACGCCTTTGATACGGTAGAATTTATAGTTAATGATATGATAACTTCGCTTTCATATTCGATTCCATTTCAGTCGATATTTTTTTGTGTCCTTTTATCTTGGTAAAAGGTGGATCATACCATACTATAAATGTGTGTTTTATGTTTTTTAGGCACAAAAAAGCAAGAAAACATAAAAATAACTTTTTATAATTTTAATCGGAATCCGAACCGGAACTGTCAGAAAAACCTAGGGCCTTTACATTTTGGGCATGTTTTTGGTTATAAATTTTTTATATTCCTGCTGGTTTTCACCGATAAGATCCATTATTGGCCGCTTGTTCGCTTTACTTTTGTTTGAAAGCAATAAAATCAATAATGATCTCACTTTTTTTATTTTTGAGACGACCCCTCACATTTTACCTGTAGTAGTCGTTCTCAATTATATGCACGGTGGGAGAGAACGTTCTGTGCTGGTGATTCGGTCCTGACGGGTGCTGGTGATCAATGAAAAAATATAAACAAAGACGAAAATGATGATTTTTGACGTTTTCACTCATAAAAAATGGAAAAAAACAGTTGAGATTTTTCAATTTTGTTTCTTATGGGTTCATATGTAAACCATTAAAAAGTTGACCCTCTAAACTGTTTCAGTAAACGTAACACAAAAATGCTCATTTTCAGAAAATCTAGAACTGAAAAAATAAAACAAAAATGCTCAAAGAGTCCGCTTTCTATACCGCAATCCACACGACAACACTAGTTTGTGAAAAAACATTGCAATCTATTAAAATTTAGCATTTTATCAATTTATTCATGTCCTGATACTGTGCTGGTGGGTCCTGTCATTGTGTTGGTGGGTCCTGATACGGTGCTGGTGATGTTGGATAAGAAGTTGGTCATATTTGAAACAAATGTTACAAAACCAATAAAATTGGGCAGATAATTGTTGTCAATAGGATCTATGATATCTATTTTAGCTCTTGTGCATCCATTTGGCTGTTTAATATGTGTTTTCAAATGATCGTAACTTGTATTACATAATTACATAAAAGGACAACATCTTTCGTCCAATATCAGATAACAATATATAGTATCTAAAATAAGAATAGTTTTATAAAGATATTAAATGCCCCTTACATTGATGCTTCAACAATGATCAAAGCATATGCCGCATAGACATGTTTGTTAGCGCTCCGCATATATTTATAGAAGAGCTGTAAATTCTAAAAAATAAATTCTTGTTGTCGTAGATGGTTAAAATGAATCCTCAACAAAATCTAAATAACTTTGTTGGAACGAATAAAGGCTTTAAATCAAATGTTCGTGGACTTTTTAGCTTCCACCCTGACGAGGCATGTTAGCTGTTCGTATGCTGTTGCACCTGACACACGGAAACTTTTACATTTCCATCAGGATTGTTATCCTAGTAAAAGGTTTAACCAATGAATTGAACACAAGTTAAAAATTCCACAATACTATATAATTCATTTTATGTGTCAATTTGTTCGAAAAAAGTCGAAAAGAAGAGAGTTTTTTTAATGTCATGATTATCTGTCGCTTTCTAGATCTATGCTTAGCATTTATTTCAGATGACATGGACTCCTCACCCTGGTGACCCTGTTGCCTTTGATAGCTTTATCCGTATACATATATTAATAGATAAACAAAAGGCTGCAACTGGTATTTTTGTATTTAAAATGATTCGTTGTAACAAGACTATGTGTGGTGAATGGAAACTGTGAGGGTCAAAATCTTAAATTGCTTATAAATGTTGCTGGACCCAGTTTCGTTATCTGATCTGAATTTTCTGAAATGTGCAAGGTAGATAGACATTGGCCTTTTGATTTTTTTTACTCGGTAGGTTTTGCCCTCATCGCTTAAACTTTTGCAATATTAAAGCCGATTTCAATGAGTGTGTAGACAAAGGGAATATCTTTGGTTATCTTGCTTGCTGGACAGAAAAGTCATTGTTAGGTTATGTAAACTTTACGAGTAGACTAGGCCGACAAAGGACACATCTTTCTGTATGTAGGACCAGGCTACTTCGAAAGGAGGGTAGTATACCTTACCTAACAATGAATTCACGGTTTAGCTAATAAGCAAGCTAATCAAAGATATTACCTTTGCCTACATACTCAATGGAATCGGCTGTAACTAAAAACTCGAATACATTTTAACAGACAGTGGTCATATTTGTTGATGAATATTGTTTTTCCTAGATTCACTCTTGAAAAATCATTTGGTAACATTTGGTCAAGTAATTTCAGAAAAGATCTTTTTGTAATTGCGGACGCCAAGACAATACACGAACCTCACACGACCCCTCGACACAGGTGAGCTTATATATGATCTTATAGCGATTCGGGTTGATAACCAGTTGAAAGTAAGCCAGTTTTTTGTGTGTGTAGATTTGTATTGTTTTAAACTGCTATGACCTTTTAAAGTTAATTGTAGGTGTTAAATCTAAGAATTTCTTTTTTTAAACTTATATACTTGTTTTATACTCAATTGGTAGTATGAAGCTACGAGATATTTGAAATATTTGAAATTGAAGGCACAATTAACAAAGCAAACGGTAGTTTCAAATAATTTTAAATAGATCTTTATTAAGGATAATGTACCCTTGTGTTGATCCCATGCTAAACATAACAGAAATCTAGGTACAAAGGTTATCTCGTCTTCATTCTCTGACATATTCTAGTCTGCCCTTTCATAAAATAGTGAATTTTTTTTTAGTGTTCTTTCGAACTTTCGAAAAAAAATACCTGATAACCGTTCAGACAAAAACATTATGTTGAAAAAATCTTACAGATACAGCAAGTGATTCTTAATAGCTATAAGATACATTTTTCTTTTAAAATACAACTTTTAAATCTTACGAGAAACTATTCCAAGCTTAAAACTTTCACTGTAACCTCGCTCTAAATTATCCCCCATCCCCTCCAAAAAAAAAACCAAAAAACAAACAAACCCGCAATACTATTGTCATTCTTATAGTCAGCACTTAATTGTTCACAAACAAATGTGTTTTAAGCTGCTAAAGACATATGATTCAAACGCTCAGAAAGTCCTTTGTTCTATATTTTTGCTCTCCATTTTTATGCAAAACCTTTTACATTTTTATTTTATGGGTTATTGTTGAAGGTCGTACGATGACGCATGGTTGTTAACACATACTTCCTTTGGTTTATTATGGAAATTTGTCCATTGACAACAAACATACCACATCATCTACTTTATATAAGTATTGTATAAATTACAACATATTTTGGTGATCTTGCAAAATGATCGTAATCCCGAAAATCGTAAACATATTTTCTAATCTTAAAAGGGGGCAAGAAGGGTTCCATTAACAGGCCAATAAATAAGATTTCAGTTAGTTAAAAAAAAAAAAAAAAATAGGGCTATTTTTTCTCTCATAATAACAGTAAACAGATTCACAACAATGTCAATTTCAAGAAAGCAGACAACAGTAATTAGTCAATAACAGTATCAATGATCTTGAATATGTGCCATTTAAAACTAAAATATAAAGTCACAGAACCAGGACATAGGAGCACAGAACCAGGACCGTTTTTCCTATCACCAGCACAGCGTCAGGACAATTCCGTTTAAGGAACTTGCACGACTTTTGCAATATAATATTGTTGTAATATACTTTGCATGGTACTTATGACGAATCAGAGAAAAATTAAGCAACAAAACAGTCGTTTTATTGCCGTCCTGATACAATGTAAACAAACCCACCAGCACAGAATCAGGACCCACCAGCACCTGACAGGACCAAATCACCAGCACAGAACATTCTCTCACAGGACAACCATACCCACCGTGGTATGTGTCGAGAGTTGTTGAAAAGGTCTAATAGCAGTCTACTATGAGCTCGAGGCTTACCTCAATTTTTCTATAAATAAAATTGAATATGTACATTGTTCACAATATTTACTCATTCATCATGTTCATATAACCATAACATTACTCATCCATCTAGTTATTCATATTTATACTGATGTAGGACATTTGACAATGCATTCAAAAATGCACTAATTTCATGAGGACAGTATGCTTTAACAGCAGTACAAATAAATATTGTAATTAGAAATAAAGAAATATCCAAACATTGCCACTGACACTGCTTCTGAGGTACAGTATAGTATTAGTATGTAACATTTAAATATATTTCCAAATACAGCTGACTCTCGTTATCTCGTAGTCAGCTAACCATAGAAATATTTCGAGATAACGGTAATTCAACTCAAGCGATAACCAAAAATTTAACAGACCAAGGGACACAGCTCATGCTAGGTTGGTAAGGCTTTAATGATAAATAAATTTGGATTAATATGGATAGGAGATAAATATTCTGGTCTCAGAATGATGTTGATGATGGAAGTTTTTAACAGCTTTAACTGGATGATACAGCCCTCGCATGGTCAGTTCAGAATAATGTATTGTATGTTACTGTCTTTTATTATTCTAATAATATTATTTTTTCTTCTCTTATTTATTTCTTTGTACAGTTACAATTTATTACTGTGGTTATTAGTAATTTTAAATTGCTCTTAGAGTAATAAAAGTTAATAATATTGTTCATCCTCCTATACAAAAGATTTTTGAAAATTTGGATTTGTTTTCACTTTCTTTGATATGAATCTTTTTCTGCAAGAGAAAATACAAAAAGATTAAAGACACTGATTGAGTATTTTTGGATTGATCATCATCAGAAGTCTAATCCCTTCTTTATACACAACTAAGCTCATAAGTGTATGATTATGGTGAATTGCTTTTAAAATCCCTGAGATCGTGATTTGACATATGTGTAAATATACTGTTTTACTTCTATCCATCTGTCCCTCCATCAGTCCATCCTTCTTTCTATAATTCTGTCTCATGAATATTTTTTGGTGCATCTTTCTCAGGAAATGTATTTCATAAGGATTTCTGAAATTGATTTCATGGTTTATATCAGTCATCTATACTGTGTAATGCTTTTTCAAATTCATCAATTAACAACTTCCTGTTTACAGAACATATATGGGCGGAGGTATCATTAGTGAGCAGTTGCTCGCAGTTTCACTTGTTTTAAATGCTTTTGTTTACATTATTTTGATATTTTGAGAGTTAACTGTAGTTTGGTGATAATAATAAGAAATTTGTGGATATTTAATTTCATTGCCCAAAATAAGCAAGCGTCTAGGTGACATCTAAGGACTGCTGACAGTCATATAATCATAAACATTCACTTGCAAGTGAATGATTCATCATAAATAGTTCTTTATTTTTGGCAAAAATGAACTAAACTAGACACTTAAAGCAAATTATATTATCACTAATGAACTTTCATTAATGATTGAACAAATATCATATATTAATTTATTTTATATTTCCTAGCTAATTAATATTCCTTTAAACTGTGTGCTAGGATGAAGAGTTAGAATCGTAGTAAATACTTTAAATATATCCTTTTGTACTCCAGAGTTACAATCAGGAGTTACATGCACTCAGAATGCCCAACTAACGGAATGTGTAGCTAATGCTGTGTGTGAGAATAAAGGATTAGGAGGATTGAAGTGTTACTGTACCAGTGATTATTATGACAGTAATGGTAACAGTCCTGGTGGAACATGTAGTGCAAGTAAGTTATGATGTCATTTAGTTTCTAAGTTAACAAAGTTATTTTAATAACTGTATAAATTCTTTAGCAGTTTATCTAATTCTGTGGAATTTCCTTTATCCCCAACATCCCACACACAATATGCATTTGACAGTTTCAAGTATTAAACCTCATCGTTGTCTTTTGTCATGTATTTTTTCTTTTGTTATTTATTGTTGACGTGTGATCTTTGTTTATTATACTCATGCTCTGAAAGAAGGGGAGTATTGGTTCGGGTCTAAAACCCAAATTTTCATTGGTTCCTCTTTGTTTCTGCAAACCAGTTAGGCAGTCTGTCTGTGTACCATATAAAACAGTAGTAAAGTTTGCCTAACAAACAGATTCTGAAATTTTGTATCATACTTAACTGTTTGATGCTAATTTCCAGATTCATTGCTTATCAACTGCTACTATTTACAGAATACTTATATGTCTTTACATGTAATGGTCATGTGTGAATTTTTGTTGCATTTTTGTAAGGAACTTCAAATAAGCCCTTCTTCAAGTTGGAATCAACAGACATTTGAACATGTTATACAACAGTATTATGCATTTTTACATTCATAACTCAAAGCGGGTATTATAAACAAGCAATACCCTCCAGTTCAACTTGTTTGTGTTCAAGTTATTCATAACTTTTGTGCACCATGGCCAGCAATGAGTAAGTAAGAGCATCACATAGTGTATCATAACAATGTATAGTGTTGAAGAATTTATGTTTCCCTCCAGATGCCTTTGATTTTTTTTTATCTGTCATATTGAGGTAAACTCATTATTTATTTATAATCAGTATAATTTATTATTTTCATATTTCAGGTTCTTTAATTTATTTCTTAATCTATTGATGATTTGAATGTTTTGTTATTTCAGAGATACTTGTTGATCAAATATGTATTGATAATGGACCATCAGACCAATGCAAAGATACCAAATCACAATGTACTCTAACATCTGGTAGTTACAGATGTGCATGTATAACTAATTATTATAATAGTGCCGGGACATGTACTCTGCGTAAGTAGCCAATAAACAAACATACACTTTGACCTTTTGTTGGTCATTTCTGTAATAAAAACAATATTCAATGATCTTAATACAGTGCTGAAATGGTAACCTTTTAGAATAAGTTTATTTAAAGGAGCAATAAGTTTACCAGGATCATTTCTAAATTTCCGGGCACAGTTAACAACATTTCCGTAAAAGTGAGGATGTGCTCTCGCCTCTCAAACTTTAGTAAAGGTTTAAGTGATTTATAGTAACGAAATCCCTAGGTTAACAATTTACCAGTTATACTTAGATTAAGTTCGTTAAAATCGAAAGCGTCACAACAGACACGGACATAGCGAACGAGCTGTGACATAAAAACACCGTAATATGGTATCAAAGGAACATCATCATTTAAAAATGGAAAATTAACAATAGGGAACGACAAATCGTCCCTTTTGTTGTAAATTTTAGTGTAGTTTACTCGTTTAAAACCAAAATATATATATCTAGGAAAGGACACTTATTATTGTTTAAATTTGATTTTTTTAAAGTAAGTTCCTTGGGGTAAATTTCAGCAGTATATTGTGAAAATTCTTGATTATTTAAAGAAAAAATATCATCAAGATAACAGTAAGTGTTGTTGAGTTTATTAATTAAATGTAATTTCGACGGGTCTTTACTGAGTTTATTCATAAACTGTGATTTATAACAGTACATAATTAGTGCCCATAGGGATACCTACAACCTGTCGATAAGGTTTGTTTTTTGTTCATTATTTTGTACATAAATTGGGATGCTAGTTTTCTCTTTTGAATTGCTTGACATTTGTCTTTTATGCGGTATGGGCTTTGCTCATTGTTGAATGCTCTACAATGACCTATAATTGTTAATTACTGTGTCGTTTTGTCTCTTGTGGAGGGTTGTATCCGTCTCAATCATATCACATCTTCTTCTTTCTTTACCTAAAGGTCAACATACTGCCTATAACAATACTCAAGAGCCTATACAATTCTAAAGCTTTAACCTCTTCTGAGATTTGATTAGTGAACAAACATTACTATGAAATATTATGAAAGAAATAAGGGTTGGAATCCCGCTAACATGTTTAACCCCGCACATTACTATATATGTGCCTGTCCCAAGTTAGGAGACTGTAATTCAGTGGTTGTCGTTTGTTTATGTGTTACATATTAGTTTTTTGTTCATTTTTGTTTATATGAATAAGGCCGTTATTTTTCTCATTTGAATTGTTTTACATGTCTAATCGGGGCCTTTTATAACTGACTATGCGGTTTGGGCTTTGCTCATTGTTGAAGGCCGTACGGTGACCTATAGTTGTTACTGTCTGTGTCATTTTGGTCTTTTGTGGATAGTTGTCTCATTGGCAATCATACCACATCTTCTTTTTTATATACTATGTGGTTTAATATATCATTGTGAAACTAACTGTAAACATATATAAATATACTTATATCATTTATTCGTTTATTTAATCTTGTTTGATTTGTTCGGGAATAGTCATATGCTAAGCTATATTTTAGAAGGTAGATAGAAAAAGGCGTATATTAAAAGTGATATTGTACGATTACTTTAAGAATGACTAAAACCTTTGGGATGTCATCTAATAAATTTCATTAAATTGTCCAATTTAAAAAAAAGTGTATATCTATGATCGATTATTTAAAAAAAATAAAATCTTCAAATACACAAGATATACACAAAATACATAAAAATAAATGAAATAACACCTATTGTAATTTTGCTTCATTCAATTTAATTTATCACTGATGATTTAAATTCAAATTTGGTAGTAAATTAATAATATAACAACTATAGCCTTTGTGTGATTTAAATAAGGATATTTCGCCCTAAAGAAGTATATTTACCTCGTATTGTGTCCTCAGTCAATATATCCTTGTAACGACTTCGTACGAAGGCTTGTTTTTTTTTATAGTTTATATAATATAAAGCACTTATTAGTATTTATTTAAGTTTTTTAATATAGCACTATAAGGGAAGATAACTTTTTTTTTTATATAAATATTACAAAAATTTTGCATATTGCAAGACAAAAATGAGAATAGAAATGGGGAATGTGTCAAAGAGACAACAACCCGACCAAAGTGCAGACAACAGCCGAAGGTCATCAATATTGAGTCCTCAAAAAAGCGAGAAACTTCCGCAAACGGAAACGTGCTTCAGATGGCCCATTAACAAAAAGTATACTAGTTCAGTGATAACGGACGTCATACTAAATTCCAAAATATACACAAGAAAAATCATTCAATCCTAACATAGCCAGAAGCTCCTGACTTGGGGCAGGCCCAAAAAATGCGGCGAAGTTAAACATATGTTTTAGATCTCAACTCTCCTCTTTACCTCTAGCCAATGCAGAAAAAATCCAACACACAACAATATTGTTTTTTTTATTCATATTGTTGTCATAGCCATATAATGGAAGATAAGTCTTTTGATACAAATGTGATTTGTAACATCATTTACATGTAGCACTTACTTGTTTTTGTTCGATTCATTTTTGTTTTTAAATATTCATAAAAGGGAAGATAACTATTTTATATTACAAATGTTTGTTAAATGGAACTCACTTTACTTATTGTTACAAATCTCATTGATTTCTTTTTATTCACAAAAAACCGTGCTATTAAAAGCCTATGCAAATGTGGGCAATTCTTTAAAGACATGTTCCTTGAAAATAGCATTTTAACCCTTATTATCTATTTTTTGTAAAGTACTGTAAAATTTACTTTTTTTTTAAACTCTTAAAATATTTTGTCTCAGGAAATATATAGGTGATGACTTGCCTTAAGGAAGACAAGATATGATACAATTTAATTTAATTTGACCTGATTTTAAAATTGATTTTTCTTACTTGATTCTTTACGTGAAGGACTTTGTGGGGCATACAAAGGTTACATTTGTAATGTCTAATTTTTCCACAGAGACAGATGTAGGAGTTGCATGTGATCCCTCTCAGACAGGGGAATGCAATGATCCTCATTCATCATGTGTAACCGCTGATAGTGGACATACGTGTCTTTGTAATGTTGGATACTACGATTACAGTGGAACATGTACAATACGTAAGTTCAAAATATAAGCAACTAGACTTGTACACTGTACTAATATGATTGTATTATTATATATAGTTATGTATGAATGCACAAAATGTTAATAATTTCACAATAGTTTTTTTAACCATTCAATATTCTTTAGCTTCCTTTTCAACTTGTTTTAAGTTTGGGTACACAAGTGAATTCGCAAGTTTAACACATTGTGACGATTTATCATTGTCTTATTTTACTATTTGCATATGAACGAAGTATATTATCAAAGATTTAAACAAGTTGTAGATATTACACAACCATATCTAATTTTTTCAAATTTTTTTTCATTAAAAATGTTGAAACTTTTGAATTTTTACTTTCTAATATATACACAATTAATGTATATGCTTTGTAGATTGCACATTCTGTTAACGTAGCAAAAGTGTCAAATCGAAAAAAAAAAGCCCAAATTACTTTACCTTAAATTGAAAGCCTTAAAGTAAAAGCAAAACAAATAAATTTATCAATCTCCTTATTTTTAATGATTGTAAGATTTTTTATACGCCTGTCAAAGTTCTGACGGGACGTATTACGGTGTACAAATGTACGATGTCCGTCCGTCCGTCTGTCTGTCCACCTGTCTGTACGTCTGTCTGTCCGTCTGTCCGTCTATCTGTCCGGCATAAACATGTCGCACCGTAACTTGAGATGACTTATCCAAATTTAATGAAACTATATAGTTGTTTCTTATAATGGCCAAATGATCTGTATACTTTTTGGAGAAAATAAAATTAAAACTTTTTGAGTTACGGCACTTTATAACTAAAACAGGGATGTGTTTTTTCACATGTCACACTGTATCTGAAAAACGATTTTTGATTATTGCTTAAAACTTTATACACTTCTTAGTTATATTAATCTTCAGATCTGAATACTTTTTGGTGATGATTCGACATTTTACTTTTGAGTTATTGAGTATTTTGTAAAAAAAGGGAGGTTTTTTTTATATGTCGCGCCGTATGTCAAAAACATTCTATGATTATTGCTCAAAACTTTACACACTTCTTTGAAAGATCTGTATACTTTTTGGTTTTGATTCAAAATTTTATTTGAGTGATATTTAGTTTTTGTAAAAAAAAAGGGGGGGGGGTCACATGTCCTGCCGTATCTCAAAAACAATATATGGTTATTGCTTAAAACTTTCTCAGAAACTATTTATGATTATTACATTAAACTTCCACACCAGACGTCGGGCGTATCATGCGATCATTGCGCAGCTGTTTATTTTATATACAATAATATAATGCATATTTGGAAGCTATTGATGCCAAGAACGAACAAATAAAGTAACTCATTTGCTTTTCAAGACTTGAATATGAGATTCATGTCCAAAAAATTCTGTTTCATGTTGTTTCTTAGCAATGTAATACTAAATATGCCAGGATTTAGTTGGTAACACTTATTTGTCATTTTGTTTCAACTATTTGTCAACTTGATATGATTTAAACATGATAATAGTTATCAAAAGTACCAGGATTATAATTTTATACGCCAGACGCGCGTTTCGTCTACATAAGACTCATCAGTGACGCTCAGATCAAAATAGTTAAAAAGCCAAACAAATACAAAGTTGAAGAGCATTGAGGACCCAAAATTCCTAAAAGTTGTGCCAAATACGGCTAAGGATAAAGCATACGCAACATAATTGAACATTTCCTTCAAACTGCTCTTCAAACTTGAAAGGTGATATTTGTGGCAATGGTATTTAAAGATATAGGTGAATGATATACGCTCTTTGCATCATAATGATTATTATAAAATTTGATAATTTTGATATTCAGAGGTGGAGTTGGAAAATTCATGTTCTGCAAATAAACCTGATAATCAGTGTATAGATGAGAATGCCGAATGTAAAGACAGTAATAGTCTGAAGTGTCTGTGTAAAGATACATTTTACAAGGATTCAAATGGAGAATGTAATAAAAGTAAGTAATTTGTATACTTACATAGATACAACCATAACGATGCTATGCTCTTCAAATGTGTATTTGTGTGGCTTTATAAATACTACTGATCAGTTTTATGTAAACGACACGCTCGTATGGAGTACTAAATAATAAGCCTGGTACCTTTGAAAACAATCATACAACATTTGTAAAAGGTTTATTATAGGTAATCTTGAGCTGATCATCTAGAATTAAATGCATGTGAAGTGGTTTGATAGCAAATGAGTCATACACATCTGCAATATGATATAGAACAAGAACGTGAACGACTACTGTTTAACTATCTTTCCCCTTTAATAATGAACAAAATCGATACTGTATAGTAGTTTAGAAAATGCCTTTAAATGACGAAATGAGAAACAATCCAAAAACAAAACATATAAACAGATAAAAAACAAAAACGGTTATTTCTGACAATTAGAGGCAACCACATGAAAATGGAAGAGACTCGAGACAGTATATAAACATACTCAAGAATGTGTTGATGTTAAACATGATTTTGTATATACTTGAGAGAAGCAGTTGTAAGCTTACGTATATGAACTTCAATAAGTATCGATACGTATAGTAGAGATTTTGAAATATTTTGATTCTATTAAACAAGGCTAAAGAGGAACCGTAAAATTTTAATATATGTACGGAATAGATTTTAATTTAGGAGTCATCATTTATATATGTTTTTGATACTTATGATTACTTTTCAGAGGTAGTCCTGAATACCACTTGTAGTGCTGGACAACCAAAAGATCAATGTTCAGACCCTTTGGCAGAATGTTCTTCGTCTAAGATATGTTATTGTCAGAATGGATTCTTTGAAAACAGTGGAAATGTTTGTACTAAAAGTAAGTTTAACAGAGTTGATTTTGCATCAAGGTAAAATGCTTGATCAAACAATTTAAGTCATAAATAAGACTTTCTTTTTTATTACCGACTGAAAGCGATACATATATCTAAAAAGTCTTTTAAATGTGTTGAACCAAATTTTTAATGTGAATGCGATACTTTCGATAAGTGGTTTCATTATGTTTTCCTGTGTAAGGGTTTATCTGTGCATTAGTCTGTTTGTTATGCTGTTCGTCATGTTTCAGGTTAATGTATTGAGGAAAGATATGTGAGGGTTTGTCTGTACATAAGTCTGTTCGTTATGCTGTTCGTAGTGTATCAGGTTAAAGATAGTTTGTTGTCACATCAGTCTAAAACTGTGTACACATTTTTACTATGAAGGGAATTATTCAATGCTTAATAGATACGGACTTTGACCAAAACTTTATGGTTCACCGGGCATCACAATATGAAATATTTAATTTTTGGTAGGTATTTGAGGTAATATAATTTAGAAGTTTAGTTCATTTGTTCTTTCTAAAGTAATATTTAATCCAAATTAGTGTTATGCCTAAGATTCCTTAGTGCCATCATGGCATGGTGTTCATATGGAAACAAAGTTTTGTTTATTGATGACGTACCAAGTGTGATGGAGTTTGATTTAGTTTTTTGGCAAATCGATTTTATTTAGTCTATTGTGTATAATTATTATATAAAAATGCTGAATTTGATTTGTATTTGGTCAAGATATTGTTTTTTTTCAAAAATCTCTGTTCTTTTTAGGTTTTTATTGTGCTCTGTACTTCATCATTGCAATATTATTATGTTTCAATATTATATTATATTTTTTTTCTTTCTAAAAGATAACATAGAAATTATTTGAGTTAAAGATACATTATATATTGCATTTGTTTCAATGCTTTTTAACTAGCTATCAGTAATTAAAATTGAGAATGGAAATGGGGAATGTGTCTAAAAACCACCAACAAAACCATATAATAGACAACAGGAGAAGGTCGTCAACAGGTCTTCAATTGCAGATGCGTCCTTTAGCTGTATCCTAAACAAAAATATATATACTAGTTCAGTGATAATGAAAGCCATACTAAACTCCAAATTGTACACAAGAAACTTAAATTAAAAATAATACAAGACTAACAAAGGCCAGAGGCTCCTGAATTGGGACAGGCGCAAAAATGCGGCGGGGTTAAACATGTTTATGAGTGCATGTGCCCTCACATATATGAATTGTGCCATGTGTTGTTGTGAGGGACATGTATTACCCTGTCACGTCCAATGTATGTTTTCTGCTATACAAAGGGTACATGTTATTCTTGACCATCCTTCCTTCTGTCCGTCCATATTTCCACCATTCCTTCCGTCTGTAATTGTATTCGTTCTTCCTAAAAAAGGCCTTCTCAATTATATTAAATAGTTTGTTCTTATGGTGTATGACCATGGTAAAAGATACATGTAAGAAGAAGTGTATGCCTATTACAAGTAAGGGGAATGTAGTTCAGTGGTTGTCATTGGTTCATGTCTGTCATATTTTTTTTTGTTGTAAATTAGTTCGTCATATCATTTCAATTCATTTTTATATACTGGAAAAAATTATAGAAGGAAATTAAAAAAAGTTTCCCAGTTTTGAGCTTGAATGATTGATTCTCAGCTTTGCATTGTTCTTAATCATAAGAAAAAAACTTCAGAAGCACTGGTAATTTAGTGGTGAATTTTCATCACGTGTGTCAATTCTGTCTTTAAAATAAGATTTGCATCACCGGGAATAGCATTGCCAAGTAGATTACATTGGACAAAAACAAACTTCAAATGGACAATCACAGAACCCCAAACTACTATGTAACTATCAGTTGTTTTATCAGCAACAACTTTATCATAGTAACATCCTATAATTTCTAACATTTATTCGATCATTTTTGAATTTATATATACTTGTTTTTTGCCAAATATGAATGACTTCGTGGTGTAGATGATTTTTTTCTGAATTGAAAACAAAACGTTGTGGTTTCACTATCTATTGTTTTTATATGATTACAGAGGTTGTATTGAATGGTGTTTGTAACTCAGGGCAGTCAAACTACCAGTGTGAAGATGTAAATTCTGAATTCAAAATAAAAACTGGAACATCCACTAATACATGTCTGTGTAAAAATGATTTCTATGCTAACACTACAAATGTTTGTGTAACAAGTAGGTAAATCTGTAAAAAGTTTGATACTATATTCAGTAGTAGGGTGATTTAAAACTGATCATTCGGAATACACTATATGCAAATTAGATAATGAGTATATCATGTTTATATATATTTCGATGAATAATTTCTTTTTTTGTCATGACTGCAACATTGCTCAAAGTGGAGAAGTAATCATTATGCTTTGGATTTTGCTTACGATTGTTATAAAATTACAAAAGATAGTTATGAATCTGTCTCAACAGTTTGTTAAGAAAGAAAAAATGTATGTACATAATTTACACAGTTATTTCGTCATTAAGTATATACAGGTTTTTTGTTAGAGATAAAGGTCGTGCTGTCTATGATTTTGCCATATCTAAAATAAGCAAGGAACACAAATTGTACTACATTTTTAATAAAAAGTAAAATCACAAAAATACTGAACTCAAAACGAAAAGTCCCTTATCAAAATGAAAAATTAAAAGCATAAACACATCAAAAGAATGGATATTAACTATCATATTCTTGACTTGGTACTGGCACTTAAGTAGAAAATGGTGGATTGAACCTGATTTATAGCTAGCTAAACCTCTCTCTTGTATGACAGTCTCATCGAATTCAATTATATTGAAAACGATGCGTGAACAAAACCAACAGACCTACATGTAATAGGTCACAATTTCCAAAAAGGGGTACTGCAGTCACTATTGTGTTATGATAGTAATCGCTAAAAAATAAATAATCTGTAATAAAAGAGGGACGAAAGATACCAAAGGAACCGTTAAACTCATAAATCTAAAATAAACTGACAACGCCATGGCTAAAAATGAAAAAAAGACAAACAGACAAACAATAGTACACATGACACAACATAGAAAACTAAAGAACAAACAACACGAACCCCACGAAAAACTAAAGATGATCTCAGGTGTTCCGGAAGGGTAAGCAGATCCTGCTCCACATGTTGCACCCGTCGTGTTGCTTATTTTTCAATGATAAAGAAGCATGAAAAGGCATATTAGTACAAATTATAGACAGGAATACTTACACAAATTAACCATAGTACAGTAACACAATGACGGGATGTACATAGCAACGTCAGCTTTCTTTTTGTTGGATAGAAAGTGCACTTGGGGAGGTCTGTAGTAATGGACAGCCAGTTAACCAATGTTCAATAGCAGATTCAGAATGCATAGCAGAAGCAATAAATAGTTTGGTGTACAGATGTTTTTGTAAGACAAACTTTTACAGAGATGTTCAGACATGCAAAGATTGTAAGTTTAGCCTAAACATATCTGTTTTGATTTATGTTCAGTATAGAAATATCGAGTTGCAGAGTGATGTGGATGATACAACTATTTATTTACAAATGAATAAAATGCTATCGATTTATGACTTTTAAACAGCGGTTCCGCTCAAAATTAAGAAAAACTCTAAATCTCCGGTGAAAAAAAAAATTGCAGTCACATACAGTCTAATGACTGTTTTCAAACATACAGCTAGTCGCAATGCATATTTTTTTGTTAAGAAAAATTATTATGTAAAAAGGTTGAGTATCGCTTCTTTGATATTTACATCATTAATGAGTGCAAAACTTCTCATAACATGCATACAGTCCTTTTGTTATAAATCTGATGTTTAAAAGAAAGACTCTTTACAGTCTCCACGGCAAAATATATTGAATCCAACTGTATCCTGTGAAGTAGTTATAGTTTTTAACATATCTATTGATAATAGATTGGGAAACAAGTTTTGTAACTTATATTAATCCCTTTCCACTTTGCGGGTGCGAGCACAGCCTTGTAGCGGCATTAATCTTCTCTTTTCCGAAGTCTACAAGTCATAGGGTGTCTTTTACGTGCAAGAGATATGACCCTCTCTTAACACAGGTCAGAAATATATCGACCCCTTCCGACGGACTATCATCGTTTCCTCAAGACCATACCCGCATCTATATGTTACTTACAACATCGTGTGTTTGGAATGATACCAAATTTGTAAATGACATGAATCGATGCTGGTGGATTTATACTCAGCATTTGAAAATCAAGCGACTACAGAGAAGTACACAAACATTGTAAAGTTCGTAGGAAACCTTAGTACATTCTAAAGTCGGTCAATTGTGTCAATTTACGTGCACACTACAAATGTTGCTGTATTTAAAAACTTTTGGCCAATGAAATTGGACGTTCAAGTTGATTGTTTGTGATACGCCTGAATGTTATCAATGAATTACCAAACGCTAAACTTGACTTTAGTGTAGTGTATAGCAACGAAAATTTGTAATAGTTTTTATTTTAACGAAAAATATTCTCTGTATAACTAAAAAATATAATACATCCTCTTCGATATTGTGATGACATGATTGTGTACTATATTACTCTCAGTGGAGCGTACTGGTCTGAATGTAGAAGAATTTATAACTTCATCCTTAAGATCGTCAGTTGATACGATAATCCAGAGCTTGATTTCAAAATGACGATGTATATGTTCAAATTTATGTAATCGAAATCCTGTACACTTTCCGTCGAATGTGTTCTATTGAAATAAACTTATTATCGGTTTGCACGTACATAAGCTACACGACTGGATCTGCTTAACACTTTGGAGCAAGAGTTATCCTTGGTTTGTTCTATCAAGGACAAAGATTTCACAACGGTTACCACATCTGGAGCAGGATTCTCTTATCTTTCCGGAGTACCCGTGATCAACCCCTCTCCACTTCATTGTAGTTTCTGTGTTACTCTGTCATAAATGTTTCTTATATTTTGTTTTCAATGTACTGTGGTTTGTCTTTTTATCTTTTTTCGGTTTTGTAAAATGAAAAAAAAAAATGTAATATTTTTCCTTTATTCAGTGACTAGTCTGCAAGTACAAAATTTAGAAGTTCCAAGGGACACAACTGGAGAGTTTTACTTTAAGATGTCATGGACTCTACCTAATACTGTTGCCTTTATCAACAAATACCAAATCAAAATAACTGTAAATGGTGGAACTGCAGAAAATCTGATTGATATTATTAGGACCAAGAATCAGTATAATATGACCAACAGACAACCAGGTCATACGTATATAGTCGAGGTCATATCGGTAGAAACTGCTAGCCGACCTGGGGCACAGACTACAAGTGTTGACTTACAAGCTGGTACAAGTAAGTACAAATCAATTTTTAAAACTATAAATTACAGCTAGAATAGTTTGTACTGTATACTGAAATGGCACTTCCAAGTAGTTGAATAGTTTTTCATTATATCTGGATACTTAATAAGTCTAATAATTCAAAACATTGGGTCATATCATCTTATATTATAAGAATGAATTATTGGTTAAGCGAAATTAACGTCTATTTGTATGCTACTCTAGAAGTATCATATTAGATAAATTAACATTATGTAAGATATTGATGAAAGTCCAAAAATTTAAGTACCACTCAATAGCATACTATGAATTCAGAAATTAATGCATGCACCTATTATTGCGTTTTTTTTTAAAACAGACATTAATGGTATATGTTTTAATTTTTGCTATTCCAGGACAATCTACGTACAAATATATTCATCTTACATGTATATCAGAATGCGAGTTTTTACGAATGAAAATCGCTTTGAATTGCTTAGTTCACATTTATTAGGAAAAAGTGGCTTTAAAAATAAGTTCAGGTCTTTATTAAAGCAAGTTAATCACAGAAGTTGGGATATTGACATGATTAAATAACATCTTTGAAAGTAATCAATGACAAGACAATGAGAAGATTACAAGGAGTCATATTTCAAACAGGAGTGTTTTTAACTGAATATAAAACGAATGGTTCCTTATCAAATATATACAATCTTATATATTATATATATATATATATTAAAACAGTTAGTGCATAATATGTTGTTTCAGGAAGCTCCTTACTATCGAAAAGACTGATATCAGAATCAATTAATGAACACTAAAAACTTTAATTTACCTAATTTACATTTGTAGGACCTGCAGTGCCAAGTGGAATTATAACTTATGACATTTTGGGACCAACAATAACTGTTTCCTGGACTGTTGTTGGTATCATACAGCATCTCAGTGGTACAATAAATGGTACATCGGTGACACCGAAAACATTTAACATTACAAATATTGCCCCATCACAGATTCCACAACAGCAGTTAAATACAGCGAAGAATGGTGAGAGATATGTTATTACAGTGAGGGCTTATAGTAATGGATTTACCAGTGCAGATTTCACGGCAACCGTCAGGACAACATCCACACGTATGTTATTTAATGTTTTCAATATTTATAGAGATGCTGTTTTTACAAAATATGCCCTTCACAATGCAAAAAAAATAGATTTCAAACTTTTAATAGACGTTATTGATAGCAAGAAAACATTTTATATACTAATTCTGCCACTCCAGAAGTAGGGATATGTTGCAATCACCTTGTTTGTAATCCATTTGTCCAACAAATGCCTCATCACATTTCTCCAAAACCTTTTAAGAGAATGACTCTATATTTTGCAGACAACTTAACAGTAATGTGTTGTAACATGTAAGCATTTGTCTGATCTATCTGTTCTCTGATACTTCGAATATGAATAAATATTGAGTTAATTTAGAAATGTTTTACTTTCCATTACAACTTAATAGGATGACCCTGTTAAGACATTGCTGACAAAAGCTTCTTGTCAAAAGGTTGCAATTAAATGAAAATGAAATATATCTCCAGTACCGTGTGCGGGAAACTTTATGTCGAAAGAATTATGCAAAGTTTCTCTTCGAGCAAAACGTTTTATTTCAATAAATATTTAGAAAAATCTCCAGTGCCGTTTGCTATCCATATCCGTATTTGTCTTTAGGCAAACGATGAAATCTAGCATCCGCCAATCTCAAAACAATGTACTAACTTGTCATCAGATGACTACAAGATCTTGTGGATGGTCACAAACACTTGTATTAGAAAAAACAATCACATCTCTATACCTAAATGTTAGGTTAAGGTACACTTCACTGATACTTTTTTCCGGAGTAAAGTTCCTGTCTGGATGATGAATAAATGACCGGGAATTCAACCTCACCGTAACAACTACTCTACTGTTAATCAGTATTCTCTAGTTTGTTGTTATATATTATATTTATATATTTTAAACAGTAATATTGAATTTTTATCCATTTGTATATCATTCTATGTTTGCATGTTAAAAACCTCATGTGCAATCATGTCAGTTTCTAACGTTAGCATTTCATGTGCAACATGTTTGTACCGTTTTGTAAGGAACATCATATTTGGTCAGTACAGGCCGATATGCGGTTTAAATAGAACAACAGAAATCGACCTCTTGCTTTTAGATGATAGAAAAATGAAATGAACTTTGTATACGATTGTCAAGATGTCAGAACAGTTACTTTCCGTAAAATTATTATTAATATTTGCATTCAGGTTGATTAATTTTCGTACTGTACAACTGTTAACGATGCAACTTGCAAACAATCGTTTTTAAAACGACCATAAGTTAAGTTGTTACGTCAATTAGGGGGTCTCCTTATAAACTGCTACTTTGTTTTGCCTAACATAGAAAAAATCTGGGAAAAATTACTAATATAAAGAAAGGAATTTTCAAGCGGTTAAGACTATTCCCAAAGTGGCACACTTAAATTTGACATGTTTACGCAATTTCAAAGTTGGGTTTTATATGGCCGGGTTTTGTTAATTAATTAACGCATCAAACACACCCCGTCCTATATATGGAACATCACATGACGTTTTAGTGATTAAAACTATCATTTAAAAATAATATTTCGATGTTTGACATGTTTTTATTGTTTTTTAACTTTTTTTTTCAATTACACTTACTCCGACAGTCATAATTTCTGTATTATTTTAAAAGTTTTGTTAAACATTTTGTTACAATAGTTATATAATAACCCGGATTGGTTGACCAATGTCAAGTTGAGATTTTGGGGAAGCATAGATTTATATCATTGTATTCCTTTTGTTTGTGTTAACCAATCATTTTACCTTTTAATGATCTTATAATTTCCTTTTAGTTTGCGTCTTTATGGGCCCTGTAATTTGGGGGAAAAATATTATATTCTATATTTTATTTTATAGTATAAGTCGACAGTTTTCCACCAATGGCGTCAACTTTTTAGTTCGGTCGAAGCAAGTCAGGAAACCATCCCTCAACAAGGAAGCAACTATATAACTTCAAAGGGGTTATGGTTTCCTTGTCTGAGCTCGTAAATTTTTTTCCGCCTCCATTCATCAAATATTTTTTTCTTTCAAAATTTAACACGATAAGGTATTGGGAAATCAGTATTCGTAAATTATTTTTTGGTCATAAATTTTGCCTGACAACAATATTTTTCCAACGAATTGGGGATCAGACGATATCTTTCTGAATGAACCTTACCCTCCCCTTTCCTTCTTTCAAATGTTCGTTCTCTTATGTAAATAACCAGCACAAAGACTTTCATGATATATATATATATATATATATATAACTAAATTGTATCTTCTTTTGGGGCGGAATGTATAGAGACACAGACACGTTATTTTTTTATCTCTATAGAAGTCGCTTCTCACTATCCTACTACCTGTCGATACATTTATTTTTGACATTGCACAAGTCATGTCTTCTCTGACTGTTCATGACGTTAAAATACTAAATCCCTGGGATGTGTTTTGGTTGAGTCTCTGATGCACGTTTTTTTTTTTATTATTAATTGTTTTTGGCTTTTAACTAGCTGTCAGTAACTGCGAGTACTCTGAAATCGTATTTTCTTGTTAATTCTACCTGTTGATACTGTTTATAATGTTTTTTTATTATTTTATATTTATATGGATCTTGTCTATATACCAGCTTTGATTATTTTGAATATCTTTAAATTTTCACTTCTGCTTACTACATTTGTATAAACTTCAAGATTTACATGTATTATTAAAACCCGGTTTTTTCTGAAGTGAATATTTTCGAAGGGTTAAATATTTAGCAGTTGTGTCTTGCCATGGCTTAGTTTGGAACTGTTTTTTGCTTTTTGGCCTTGAATGTTTTATTTTATTTTATTAACTGTGCATTTGTATTCAGATATTGCCGATCAAATTTATTTTTTCACAGTGCAATAATTTACGTGTTTTGATTGAGTTAAGCCTGTCAATTGATATTTTATCGTGTGGTTTTCTATGTTGTGATGTTATGCTTTTGTTTCAGAAAAAGGGAGAAGGTTTGGATCCATTAAGACGTTTAATCCCGCTGCAATTATTTGCACCTGTCCTAAGTCAGAAATCTGATGTACAGTAGTTGTCGTTTGTTTATGTAATTTATACGTGTTTCTCGTTTCTCGTTTTTATATAGATTAGACCGTTGGTTTCCCGTTTGAATGGTTTTACACTAGTAATTTTGGCGCATAGCTTGTTGTTTGGTGTGAGCCAAGGCTCCTTGTTGAAGGCCGTACATTGACCTATAATGGTTTACTTTTTTTTAATTGCTGTTTGGATGGAGAGTTGTCTCATTAGCACTCACACCACATCTTCCTATATCTATATATCTTTATTAGCCTCCCTTTGGAGAGATAGTGATATTATTACAATATCCATGCATAAGACAATATACACAAGTTATAACAAAATGTTTTGCAAAATTTGTAAACACATGTGACGCATAAAAATTGAAAACGATTTTTTCTGATCAGTCTAGTTCATATTCGGTTTTGCATGACAGTGAAATATAAGGGAGCTACCATTTGATTTTTATTGGGGGGCTAGGATGAAAAATTTTGTCCTGGTTTTTTTAGTTGTAATCCCTGTCCTGCCTTTTTATTTTTTACTCTTTTCGGTCCTGCCGTTTTTTTACTAGTTTATCCTGACTTTTTTTACACAAATTGTCATCCTGCCTTTTTTTTTACCAAGTTGCTCATCCTGCTTTTTTTTTAACTCAAAACTGCTGTCCTGCCTATTTTTTTCAAATTTCATCCTAGCCCCCCCCCCATAAAAATCAAATGGTAGCTCCCTAACAGAAATCTTCATCAGCTATGAAGGAAAAGTTTCGCTAGCCGATAGTCATAAACTTTGTTAAATGTTTGTCAATGAGACAACTCTCTTTAAGAGACCAAAATGACACAGAAAATAACAACTACAGGTCACTGTACGGCCTTCAACAATGCGCAAAGCCCATACCGCATAGTCAGTTGTAAAAGGCTAGAAAACTTACGGTATAATTTATGGATAAAAAAATGAACGAGAAACAAATATGTAACACATAAACAAACGACAACCACTGAATTATAGGCTCCTGACTTGTGACAGTCATACATACAGACTGTGGCGGCTTAAACATGTAAGCGGGATCCCACTCCCCTAAACTGTGACAGTGATATTACAGTACAACATAAGAACGAACTTTAAAAATCAGTTGAAAAGGGCGTTACTCGTCAGATGGATAAAAATATAAGTAGACGTTGACGGTACTTGTGCATCCCAATAACAAAAAGACACTAGATACAAATCTGAGAGTACTCGAAGTTAACTGACAGCTAGTTCAAAGCCTCTTACAACTAATGAAATATCATGCATCTAAGACTAATATATTCCTTTAACTGTTTTTGAACAGGGCTGCAATTTAAAATAAACGATCTCAGATGGTCAAGTTCTATGACCAAGGAGAAAGGGCAAACCAATGGCACTGCTTTATCATGTCAGCAATTATATTACAAAAAAATATAGCTTCAATATGTTAATAAATATACGAAGAAGAAGTAATACAACTGTACATCTGAATATCAATCAGTATTACAAATAGTATATGAAGAATACGTTAACATCTCTTTTGTTCTGAATGCGTTTGACAAATTCTGTAGGTAATATAAAAAAAAACAGTTCATATTGTGGGATAATTTTATTCATATAGATTATTTCTCCTACATATTTTTATATATTGATTTCTATGGTTCAAATTGGAATCTCAGATCAGCATATGATTCTTTAGAAATATTCCAAGACATCTGACTGTCAGATGTATAGCAGCAAGAACTTCCAAACAACATTTAAACGTGCTTTCAAAATGGGGCTTTTCTGTTAGCGTAACAGGTAAGGCATCTCTATTGCTTGCACTAGACGAGGCGCATTAGTCTTTTATACACTGTGATGTTTAGGAATCTATTCGAAAACAATCGCCATCACTTCTTGATAAAAATATCATCTTTTTCGACACTGCAAAAAAAAAAATACAAAAAATAGCACAGGTAATTAAAACGGGGTTTCCAACATCATGTTCCCCGTACAAACAAATCTTAACACATAACTCTTCCCCGTAACTGCCACTGGGTTTATACACCAGACGCATTTCCAAATATATACATGTTATGATATATACTAGAATATGAAATAAAATCGAAAATGTTGAATTATTATTTATGTATACGAAACCACAAGATTTTACTTAATTGACCATGTTTTCAAATCGTATATGTTTTCATTTGTTTTTACTTGTTAGAAAAATGCACTGAATTGATTGTTGGTTTATTTATCAATGTTCGGTTATTGCATATTCCTCAGAGCTGTATCTGTATCTAATAAATTAAAATAGAGGGGATGGATATATGTACTAATCATATATGTTTATTTTCAACATTTCTAACAAATATGTAAGAAATACCAGTTTTAGAATACAAAATACCTATCTCATTATGTAAACAGATATTGTAGGATTGTTAAGGTATTTCGGTGTAACAACCCCCTTTTTTGTAATATACACAACACAAACATTTAGTTAGGATAAAGAACTAATAAACGGTAGTGCTACAATGTAAGGCTAGTTTGGTTTTATAAATATTTTGATTTGAGCGTCACTGATGAGTCTTATGTAGACAAAACGCGCGTCTGGCGTACTAAATCATAATCCTGGTACCTTTTGTAACTATTAACACCACTGGGTCGATCCCACTGCAGTTGGACGTTTCGTCCCCGAGGGTATCACCTGCCCAGTAGTCAACACTTCGGTGTTGACATGAATATCAATAATGTGGTCATTTTTATAAATTTCCTGTTTTCAATTTTTTGAATTTTTCGAAAAACTTAGGATTTTCTTATCCCAGGCATCGATTACCTTAGCCGTATTTGGCACAACTTTTTGGAATTTTGGATCCTCAATGCTCTTCAACTTTGTATTTGTCTGGTTTTATAATTATTTTGATTTGAGCGTCACTGATTAGTCTTATGTAGACGAAACGCACGTCTAGTCGATGCCACTGCTGGTGGACGTTTCGTCCCCGAGGGTATCACCAGCCTAGTGGTCAACACTTCGGTGTTGACATGAATATTAATAATGTGGTCATTTTTATAAATTTCCTGTTTACAATTTTTTGAATTTTTCGAAAAACTAAAGATTTTCTTATCCCAGGCATTTTGGATCCTCAAAGCTCTTCAACTTTGTACCTGTTTGGTTTTATAAATATTTTGATTTGAGCGTCACTGATGAGTCTTATGTAGACGAAACGCGCGTCTGGCGTACTTAATTATTATCCTGGTACCTTTGATAACTATTAAGAGGTTTATATCATTCATATTCAACAATTTTATCGGATTTTTTTTATATGAATAGATGAATGCAACAGAAAATAGTGTTTGTATTTCCAAATTGTAAGGTTTCAGTTTTCCTGGTACTTTAAATAAAGTGGTGGTATATTTTACTAGACAAAAGATGCGATGCATTCTTGTAGTGTTATAAAGTAAATAAAAATGTTTTTTTACATTCCCATTAAGATCACAACATTCCATACGAAAAGGTACAAAATTATGCACAATTATTGGAAGCAGACTTGTGATCAATAAAACACAGTTACTTTTCCTATTATCCTAAAGCTGTAAGTTATACTCTTGTTTAAGCAAGATTTTGCTGAATTATTTCATATATTCAATCGTTTTCAATGTACGGTTTAAATATCTAAACTTGCCATTTGTGGATAAGGCTCTCGTTTACAATACAAATATCAATGCAATCACAACGGGCATCGGTTCGAATTAGATAACTTAACTTAACTTGAATTTCATTTTCAAAAACACAAGATGACATTTGTTTCGGTATTTTCCCTCATGTTTAAATGTTATCTTCCTTTCTCATGAAAATTATTGACTATTTGTCTCTATAGTGTCGTACATGGGAAGTTTCCTGTCAGCATAGAATTGTTCCAGGGAAAAAATGATTTTATACTGGTCAATAATAATAAATCAGATATTACTACGTCTTTTCCGTTTTTATCGACAAATTTGATGAATGTTTACATTAAAGTAAATTATTCGGATAAAATCGTTCTTCAACGTGTTTTGTAAATTTTATCAAAAGGACTTTTTATACCTTTTGGCATTGATAGGCCCACATGATATATGTCTCTTATAAATTCTTTGATTAAATGGAAATCAAGTTCATATCATTATAATTGCAAAAGGCTGCGTATTTAGAATTGCACATAGGAATGAATATTTCATTTCAGAACCAAATCCTCCAGTCATTAATACTTGTAATAACCAGGATCTATATGACAACTACATGAATTTAAGATGGAAAGAACCACAAATACCAAATGGAGATATTTCACATTATACTATATATATGAGTCAAACAGCTACAAGAACCATCCATACAGATTCAAGTACAGAGGTTCAAAGAATTGAAAATTTATTGCCACGTTAGTTATTTTTAAATATATAGTGAAAGTATGCAACTACATTTATAAAAAAATCCTTGATTTTTTTTTTTAAATAGTATTTTCTGTTCTGAATATACATAAAATACTTGTGATTTCAAAATGAATGTAATTACATCAAAGTTACAAAATGTCTCTTGCTGCTGCATTAAGATACTAGTACGTGAATTTGATACATTATGCTTATGATATTTTCAGTCCTTATTCTTTATCAGAATTTTTAATATCAAATTGATTGATTGATTGATTGTTGGTTGCTTAACGTCCAGTGGCAAATATTTCATGCATATTCAGGACGAGAACAAGTTCACAATAAATACAATAGGTAGGTTGATACAATAGAGGCCATCTGGGATGATGGTCAGAGAAATTTGGACTGCCACCGGAAAATGAGGGTATATTGGATAGGGACAGCAATTTGGCCTTGCAACAGGCCACCTACGGACCCCTCAAAGAGTTGTTGCAAGGGTTCTTAACGTGCAAAGAGCGCGGCACTCTCTTTACACGAGGCAACGGATTTAACGTCCCCCTTCTGACCGGACGTGACTGCGAACTTGATGCATCCCGCACAGCCAAACGGACGCCCCACTTCAGCAAGCGTTTTACTGCCGGTCGGGAGAAGACCAAGTGACCATATTTCTATTCCCCAGTCACCCTTGGGGATAATATCAAATTGAGGATATATGATTGTCAACTATAAACGATGGCAAAGAATCCTGTCATGTACATTGAGAGTTATCTTATAAAATATTTAGTGTATTTATCGAGAAAATTTATAACAAATCTAACGGATCGTATATCGGATTTTTGTTTTCTTGTCTGCATATTCTCCATTCGGTACGTCATGATATTGTGGGTTTTTTTTTCACCACAGATAATATAGATAACACTGAAAAATTTGTTTTTTCTTTGAAAGTAATTTACTCAAATATTTTTTTTTCAATCTAAACTAATTTTTTTTATTATTTCAGAACGACAGTACTGTTTTCAGATGGAGACTGTCAACGATGCTGTTTCACCTCAAAGTAATAGAAGTCCAAAATCTTACCCACTGGTTTGCTGTTCAACAAGGGCTGGAGGTAACATAAAGCTCATTTCAGAAAATGAAGTGCTAACAGACAATTAATAGCTACTTTAAGTGTAAACGTTGCTGACATGTTGTAAAAGTTGTTTAAAATAATGTTTGATATTTTGATAGATGTGGATAATGTTTTGTTACTTTATAATTCATAAACAATAATTTTGTATCTCTCTTTAGGTGTTCAACGGAAAATCTGTTCAAAAGCCTATGTGTGAATTAGAGTCATCTGAAAGTGATGAAAGATATGCGTACGGACTTCAACAATAAGCAAAACCCATACCGCATAGTAATCTACAAAGGGTCAAATGTAAAACAATCGAAACATGAAAACTAAAACGTTTTCCCTTTTAATGCTCAGTTCAAGAAATAAAATCTAAAAAAAATGATATTGCTATAAATAGTCAAATAAAGTTTTTTTTTAATTTGAAGCCACACCAACCACCATTTCTCATCAATTTCTATCCCACACACTACTTGGTCCTGTCGTTTTGATTCTTTCTCCTTTGTCTATTTCATATTGATCTACTTAGTGATCAGTTTTCATCGTTTGTTATTAATTTTATGTTTTCGTTTTAAAATTGTTTGAGGAAAAGCTAACATAGAGCACTCTAACAAATGCTTTTTCGAAAATAACTTTCCAAACTGAATGGCTAAAAGGTTAAAGATCTTGTAGACTTTTTCAAAATTAGAATACGACGCGTCGTTTAATTCTATGTCATATTTGCTTTTGTACATTTCTAAAATCAGACAAACAATTGAAAGCTAACTTGACAGGGAGGATAATTGGAATGATTCGAAAGTAAATCCGGATTGAATAATGATTTTATTTCTCTTCAAATAATAAAACGCGAACAAGGGTATGCAAAACAATTCCCTCGCAGCTATAAAAAAAAATTCTGATAAAAAAAAACGATCTGAAACAATTTGCAAGCGTTCAATTGAAAATATTTGTTCTATCCTCCAAGATAATATACAATGGAAACAAATGTTGCCTAAAGAAAAACACATAAAAAAACATAAAAAAATACAAGAAAAAATATCAATAGTATTATTCAATTCTTCTTAAACAGTTCGAATAGAGGCAGAAAATTGTAGTGAAAGTATTAGATTCTGAAAACAAAATATGATTTAGAAAATGAAATATGCGATTTCTTCAACCATTCAGGAATAAAAAAAAAATAATTTAATGAATGGTTTTGACATATCATATTGCACATCTCTGACTCATTCATTGTTGTATAAGAAATTTTTTTCTATTTAAGTTGCAAAATTGCCAGAGAATGTGACTTTGGTTGAAGTTAAAAGTAGAAGCATAAAACTATCATGGATGATACCAAGTGACGTTAAAGGTGTTTTACGTGGATATCGTGTTAGTTTAAGAGAAGAAGGTGTATGTAAAGTGGAAGTAGTTTATCAGTGCACAGATTGTGTAGAAACAGTAAGTTCATACATTTCTAAACAGCTTTTGGTGTTTCTGTTTAGATGCAAAGGAATGCATTTTGGCTTCCTAAATTGGTTCATATTTTAAAAAAAACTGCATCCTCGGAACTACTCGATCAGCTTAAACAACATAAGACAATATGTATGATATTCTAAGTCATGGGAAGATGCGAGAAGCTTAAATGGATACTGATAGATATTGTGGCATCCTTATCTTTTTTTAATTTGAATGTAATTAACAAGTTTTGGTCAAAATTCCTCTTTGTGTAGAGACACTAATGAGGTATTATCCATGTTCTAAGCAACAGTATAATTTTGCATTGTTATATCAATATTCCTGTGAAACATTACTGAATTGCTTTTTCTATTTTCTGTAATGTGTTTTTCAGCAAACAATTCTACATAAAACATGTGAACTCCAAAAGAAGGTGAATATTAATTATGTAGATGCAAACTCAATGATTGTGTCTACTATTGATGGTCTCTTTCCATATATCAATTATCATGTCTGGATTGCTGCAGTAAATGAAAATGGTGACGGAGAAAAAAATGAAACATTTGTTATGACAGATTCAGAAGGTAATTAGTTATCAAAGGTACCAGGATTATAATTTAGTACGCCAGACGCGCGTTTCGTCTTCATAATACTCATCAGTGACTCTCATATCAAAATATTTATTAAGCTAAACAATTACAAAGTTGAAGAGCATTGAGGATCCAAAATTCCAAAACGTTGTGCCAAATACGGCTAAGGTTATCTATGCCTGGGATAAAAAAATTCCTTAGTTTTTCGAAATATTCAAAGTTTTGTAAACAGGAAATTTATAAAAATGACCACATTATTGATATTCATGTCAACACCGAAATATTGACTACTGGGCTTGTGATACCCTAGGGAACGAAACGTCCACCAGCAGTGGCATCGACCCAGTGGTGTAAATAGTTATCAAAGGCACCAGGATTATAATTTAGTATGCCAGACGCGCGTTTCGTCTACATAAGACTCATCAGTGACGCTCATATCAAAATATTTATTAAGACAAACGATTACAATGTTGAAGAGCATTGAGGATCCAAAATTGCAAAACGTTGTGCCAAATACGGCTAAGTTTATCTATGCCTGGGATAAGAAAATCCTTAGTTTTTCGAAATATTCAAAGTTTTGTAAACAGAAAATTTATAAAAATGACCACATTATTGATATTCATGTCAACACCGAAATGTTGACTACTGAGCCGGTGATACCCTCGGGAATGAAACGTCCAACAGCAGTGGCATCGACCCAGTGGTGTTAATAGTTATCAAAGGTACCAGGATTATAATTTAGTACGCCAGACGCGCGTAAAACATTTCTTTTTATAAGAATTTTTATAAAGTTATAGAAAGTGATCAATACACTAATAGCACGATTTCAGTCTGAAACGGTCATTTTGGTCTGATCACATCTTGATTGACTGGATTTACCGCTAGAAAAAATCGTCAAGATATTTAAGATCGTTAAATCGCCGTTCAGATCGATAGCCTCATCTGGTAAATCAGTTCGTTAAGGCATGTCAAGACGGAAAAGACTGAATCGTCTAGCGGGTTGTTTAGACCCGTCAAGACCGTGTCAGACCAAAACAGACCATGGATACAAAAGAACATTCAAAATTTTCAGACCCTGTTTAGATCCGTTCAGTATACCGGTTTGATACCACTAGTTGCGCCCCTTCTACTCGATAATGCATTTTAGATTAATACATGTATATATGTATTTTAATATTAGAATTTGAAGTATATTTTGATTAATTAAAAAAAAAATTAAATCTTGTGTTGATTCTTTATTTCTTTTCTTGTTTTGTTGAGGAACTAATAAATCATTCGTCTATATATGTTGTTTATTTTTTAATAAATGTTAGTTTATATAAATATATATTGATAATTAAATGCAAAGACGTATGTTAATTGTATACACACCAGAATGTATGCCATAAATTTAACCTTGAAATGTTGTGAACACCGGTGAAAATGTTTTTTGTATTTGAAGATTAGTAACGGAAAATCCTAAACGTAACCTAAAAAAGTTAAGGAGATGATGTATGATTGCCATTGAGACAATCCACAGAAATGCAGCAGAGGCAAATTAACAGTCATGCATATTTTTGTTTTATGCAAGACAGTTTTTTTAATTCGTTTTCTGTTGATATATGTCCTAGTTTACCGTTGAAGCTGTTGCTTTTTTTGTATGTTTATTTTTTTTCGTGCGAGTTACTCTATTAAAGTTGGAACAAAAATATTCCCGACATCTGGAAATTCGAAAAAAGACTTCCCGGATCCCGAAACTTGATCATATACTGATTCAGTCTCTGTCGGGACGGTGTTAAAGTATCACCGTATAAAAATGTTCATTCAAACAATATATCCGTATAATATTTATTTTCTTATCCATATAATATGTATATAGTACTTTGTATATACATTGTATATATATATGGCGTTAATTTAAAATAAAATCTGTTTTAGTTAAAATGGTCGAGTTCAATGGCACGTGCTAGTAATCAACCGGGTCAACAGGTAACAAAATCAATGATCCATAACGTAAGAAAGTCCATGCCTATTATATTTTACAATTACTCTTTTCATCATGCTTGATAAAAAGGTCCAAACGTTAATAAAGAATCAATGAATTTGTGTATACACGTATTAGTGATGTCTGACCTTCAGTTTTTAATATAAATTAATGCTTATGTTTTTTTATATTGAGCAAAATAACGAATGTGAATCTATTATACGTTAAAGGTTCTTATCATATCATATATGTCTAAACACTATACCAAAAGACCATGCAAAATATTTGAGCGCCGCATGGAAAACCCTTAAATAAACATGTACTGTTAGGAAGTTTGTTTAGTATTCTAAAGAAACGTTTCGCTTCTCTACTTATATAGTTTAGAGAGTATTCCTTTAAATTGTGTCAGTTATATAAAGTAGTGTGTATTTGTATTCTATTTATTTATCTAAATGTATCATTATAATATACATTTTGTATTTCACAACTATATATACTATAAGTTGTAGTGTGATTGATTGTTGTTTAAAGTCCAGTGGCAAATACTTCATGCATGTTCAGGACCAGCTGTAAGTTTATGACATGTATGGAACTCACCGGTGTAGTTTTCACGTGTTATAATAGATAAAAGAATAATTAATTTTTAAGATATCGAAACATAAAGGAGGCAAGGCGCATGGATTATCCGCACTTATCAGTTCTTTTCTCTGTTTTGTCTTAAAAAAATAATTTGTTTTTTTCGATTTTTTTAACAAAACGATAACTGTGGTGTATACGTGCTGTCAGACGAAAGATACATATGTGCCCTCTAAATATCTTTTTTACTATGGATTGTTTGCTTTCGTATTGACGTTTAACACACAACTTTAATTACTGACTGTGATGTATGTAGAAATTCAAACGTACTGGAGAATGAAGGATGCAAATCCAAGCTTTGAATTAAAATGGTCATTAAAATTGCCACACAAATAAAAGAACAAGTGTAAGTGTTGGAATGACATATACAATTTAATTTTGATTTTACTTTGGTAACTGGACAAAATTGAAGAGAGGCAGCCCGATCTTTTCTCCTTTTTGTTACGAGTACAAATACACTGATCTTAGTTATTTCGTAAAGCATTTCCGTTAAATAATAAAATCGCGCGTGATTATCTAACAAATACTCACAGTGCAGTGTAATTCAACTTTTGAGACAAATTATATCAAGTTATAGAGCAGTCTAACGGCTCCAACTAAAAATTTGAACCCTGCTATGTTGGGGGTTGGGTCTACCATTTAGTTTGAAAGTTCCAATCATACAAGCTGTTTCACCCTTTTTATTGTGATAATTGAGAATTTGCATTAAGGTCTTGGTCACGTGCCGAGTGGCACACGCTGATTAAAAAGTTATTTAACTTCACAATTACTATATCTATTGATACCATAGATATGAGTAATATACTAATAATTATATTCTCTTATATCCATTTTCTCTGGGGACTTAAAACGTCGTTTTAGTGAAAGTCATTGGAGCTAAAACTTTCTTCTTAGTGCACTAAGAAATCCGTTGCGGTATATACACAACGGACTCGTTGGTCTTAATCACTACTTTATACCTTAGATTTTATCACCTTAATTTTCACATGTATAATACTACTTATTATTTGATGCATGACATATAAAGGAAGATATTTGAAAGATTAAAGCCTGCATTATACATGTTATACACTAACAACTACCGAAGGCTGATAAGTATGTCATCGAATCATTTGTGACTTATACACAAAATATTCACACTGTCGTTTGCTAAATATGGAAAATGATATATAGAAGCGACGTAATCGTAAAGATAGATATAAGAACCTAGGTGGATTTAGGGGGGCAGGGGGTCCGGGCCTCCCTTTTTGGGAAAAAATTTGGTTGTTTAAATAGGGAATCACTGAAGCGTGACTGGAGCGAACCCCCTCTTAGGTCAGTCCGTCGGCCCCCACTTATGAAAATTTCTGGATCTGTCACTGAAGAAGATGTGCATTATGGTATGAATGCCAATGAGTCAAAGATATTATTAAGTTGTACAATAATTGGCTAATTGGCAATAAAATAGTTCCATGTTTTTAAAATCAAAGGTTTTGGATGTCTTCGATTTCACCGTTCCTGGTGTAAAACAGTCCCTGACTATACCGAACGTTGACTTATTATACGAACTAACCACTATCACACAATTCTCACAAGCATTGCCCGTGTTATTACTTATAATGTCATACAGCCCGTTTGGATTATCTACAATTATGTATCATGTATTCGTTATTTTTTTTTATCTAGTATTTAGTAATTCAAAATAAATCAACCTCACCACACACGTGTGAATAAATATAAAAGGTAAATCTGGTAGCAGTATATCTAACTATTTATATTTATGTTCCTGCATGGGTGATGTATACAGTTATATATATATATATATATATGCAGATTTAATGGTTATACAAAATGCATTCATGTTAACGTAATAAACGAATTTGGTAATTGTCAGTGTTTGTCGGGAATACACGTACTTGTCATAATTATCCCTACATTTGACTGTTTTTCCCCGAGTGCTAATCATAACCTACGCATACGGTATGGAGAGATTACTAGAATAGTTTGAAAGGGTTTAAGCTATTATTTCGTACCCAACTGTATTTAAATTTTAATTTATTTACTTATTTACTTATTTATCCATTTTTTATTCATTTATTTATTAAAATTTTTGCTCTTTCAGTAAACTTTTATTATTTTTTTTTTCATTCCAAATTATGTTAATTACCACATGGTAAAAAATAAATTATTTAATGCCCAATAAGGCGCAAGCCAGGGCCGACCGTACAAGGGCTGTATCTGTATAGCCAGTCAAGGTCGTTAAAAACTTCAATTTGTTCAACTGTATTTGACACAAAATCAGTTGTATTGTACTCATTCTTCACTCAAAAATTAGAAGTAGAGAACGAAGTCGACCTATGCATAAATAAAACTTATTTTCAAAGAAGATTGTTCAGATGCTTGATCATGATCAAGTGTTTATTTTATCTGGAGTTAAATCAAAATTATCCAAATAAAGTATTTTCTCACATATTTGACAAATATATTTGAAATTTTTACTGGAAAATCGTCGTTTTTAGCGTCGTAAGAATATATATGCAGCAACGGATGCAGACATTATTTTTCGGTGCATTGAAGACCTTTTGGTGACCTTCTGCTGTTGTCTTCTCTATGATCGGGTTGTTGTCTCTTTGACACATTCCCCATTCCCATTCTCAATTTTATTATAATGACTTTTGTGTGTATGAACAATATTCTTTGAAAATTGTTATATATTTCAATGATTTCTAACGAACTATTAACAAAACGTTTGCCTTGTATTTTTATAATCAAATACTTTTATTGTTATATCAATAAAAAAAACTAACCTCTGACAAACATAACATGTATACAAAAATTTACAGTACAATATTAAAATACAGATGTAGCAGTTCAAATTATTGTTTTGGGTCTCCCGTCCTCAGTTCTAATGACTCTTATTAAGGAAGCTGTATTTTTAATTTGACTGTGAGATGTGGGGTTTAGTATAGATATTGTAAGTTTAAGCATGTCATCTTTAACAGTGCTTTTCCTCTCCGAATTGATTTTCGTTGAGTCAAAAAATTTTTTTTTATAAAAGTTATATTTAGAGCATTTCAGAAAGAAGTGTTTTTCGTCCTCAATCTCATTACAGAATTTGCAATATCTCTGATATCTAGGAATCTTAAGATGTCTGACCTTTTCTATTAAAAGAGTGTGTTCGCTAATGATGAATTTTGTTAATAGTTTTCTGGAGGCAGAATGGATATGTTTTAGGTAATTATTGTTTCAAGTTAATCTTAATATTTTTGTATAGGAGAATTTTATTACTTTCATTTAAATCCTTTATCTTTTTTTGCCAATATATTATTGAAATTAGATTTTATTTGCTTTATAGACATCGAAAAGAATTCAGAGCATAACATTACGGAATATGATCTTCAAAATATACAATTTATTACCAATAACATGTAACAAATACATTGGTTTATATATATATATATATATATATATATATATATATATATATATATATATATATATATATATATATATATATTAAAAATTAAATACACAAAAAGAGTTTTAAAAGCAGCATTTAAAACTCTTTTTGTGTATTTAATTTTTAATATATAATTCTGTACACCGCTTGAAAAGAAACTTTTTTTGTATATATATATATATATATATATATAAAAGTAATTTTTTGATCTTCAGTGCAAGCAGTAGCGTTTGTTTGATTTTAAAACACGAATCGATCTATACTGTTTACAATTACAATACGCAAGCTGAAACCGTACCAAGTGATTATTATTTTTGCACACGACATCAAGGCTGTCGTCCCACCTCTAACAGTAGACGGTTCTCTTGGTGGGGATATTGTGCATTCAACCGTTTATATGATAAAATATCTGTAATAAACAAAATTGTAATGTTTTGATTGTGTAAAGTTTTAATTTTTAAGGTTACGCGGGTTCGGTATTAAGCGGGACAATTGGTATGAACACATTTCGATATACGTGTAAATTATATTAAAAGAAGCTTTCAAACGCAGTGATTTTCGAGGATATTTAAAGATACAAATAAAAAAATCCTTCTTATGTTTTTGAATTAGGCTTTTAATTTCCATTCCTCATTATATATCATTGTAGAAAAAATGTATTTTATACATTTAAAGTACATGTTATTCTCTATGCTAGTTAGTTCATGAATAAAATTGCATAAATCACAAAAACACACTCGGGAAAAGCAAGAAAGTTTACTAAAAAAGTAGTGGGAACTTTACTGATTTTTTTTATCATATATATTTCTGATAGTTTTCCCGACCTATTCACCTATTTTCAAACTTGAAAAGGGACCTCTTTTAGCGGCACGAGCCTGGAACATGTACACATGACAGTTGTAAGTAATCGCTATATAAATATACAAGAGAAGATGTGGTATGATTGCGAATGAGACAACTGTCCACAAGAGACCAAAATTACACAGACATTAACAACTATATGTCACCGTACGGCCGTCAACAATGAGCAAAGCACATACCGCATAGTCAGCTATAAAATGCATTTCAAAGATACTTTAATTAGAATAAAAGGTTAACGTACTTACAAAATATGTCATCTTATAGAATGTGATTTTACAAATATATTATTTTCAAATTCGCAGTCCAAGTCAACCTAAAATCGGTTACACACATTTTTCATGCTATAAATCCATTCCACCAATATCATTTTAAACACACACTAGCTTTCCTTTTCATTAATTTAAATAATACAAATTCAGCTAAATTTTGTTTATTCCCATCAACAGAGAATTCTCACACTCATCCCAGACGTTAATAATACTCATGCACTTCAATTTTGATAAACAATTTATTGATACGGATGACAACTCTTTAAAATACGGTTACATTAGGGTTTAAAAGAATGTTAACTTGTTTTTAATTGAATTCAAAGATAGATTAAACTAATTTTTTGAAGACTCGCCTAAATGTATGTTGCATAGATGTATTTGACCCCAACAATTTTATTTAGATCATGCTGTAAATTATATTTATAAAACCATTTATTTGTAAATACCGCATAAATCAGTCTGTTCACTGTTTGAATATAGAAACTTGTCGATTTCATAATATTGAGAGATATCCGTGATTTTGTAATATGGTGTGATAAACAAGTAATTGAAGATGAATATCATTTTATTTTAGAATGTGAAAAGTATAATGAACTTCGAAAGAAATATATCAAACCATATTGTTGGAGAAAACCGTCGAATCTTAAACTTTTTAGACGATCAATGCATTTGAATGGGGGCATATATATATACAGTTGGAACTCGCCCCTCTTTTTGTGCTCGGTTGGGACCCCCCTTTTAAAGTGGTTGGGTTCTCACCAGTATCTGTTCATAATGTAAAGGAACTTACCAATTAAAGGGAAGTTTTTATTTCTGACTGAGAAGGCACGAAATTAAATGCATTCATTAATGCTAAAAATCCATTTGATCATATTCTGCTGTACTGTTATAATGGTATACTTACTTATATGATTATTTGACTAATTGTTTAAATGTAAATATATTTCACTGATGTAATTGAATATTTGTAATTATTATTTTCTGTAAGTTGTATTGCTTACGAATTAAATAAATATTATAACTTTCCTTTTTTGATTGGATGACCATGCAGTGGTGTTGCAACGCCAAAGAACTGGTAATAGAAAGCTATTTTAATTTGATACACATGACAATGAATCTTAACAAAAGGTTCTATAAATTCAATTGTGAAGAAAATCACAATACCGTGCATTAACTCAACAACCGTCCATCGACAAATATTACTCGATATTCATTGAAATGATAACAAGTAAACAGTTATTGTAAAAGCAGAGCAGTCTTAAATTCTAATAGTTTTGTCAAAAATGATTCTCAGTTTTACCGATGCAACGATATTTTATATATTTTGAGTTGAAATGGCCTAACGGTAGTCTGATCACTTCGAATGCAACACGCTTAGTCTTTGCTGAGCATTCGTAAAGTTTTTAAACTAAAATAAGATCTTTATTATTAGCTATCAAAACATATGTTATATGTAAGCTATCTATTATAAATCTACGAGGAGTTTCAAGAAAAATGGTGGGGGGGGGGGGGGTCATTGTAGTCTAAATTTATATATATAAAAAAAATAAAAAAAGATCGAGATGTGGTATTGATTGCCAATGAGACAACTCTACAAAAGCATGAAAAGAGATAAAGTTATAGTAACTAACCCCTTTCAAGACAGACTTTGTCATTTCTGCGGCTCAAGAGACCTGTGACGAATATCATTATATCATGACATATTAAGTGTTGGATGTAGCTACAGATAGACAAACATTTTATACTGGAATATTGCTGCAAATTTTATATCAAAGGAATCGCTTTCACATTCTATACTATACTGTACTATATTAATACACACTTAATCATGTTTTTTAAAGTTCAAACTCTGAATTGAGACAGCACTATCGGTCATCTTACATAAAAATAATCTAAATTTCTACAAATGTTACAGGTAAATCGGTCCTGCAAGCTACATGCAAGTTAAATCAAGTTTTTTTTTCAACCAATGTGCATGGTATTAATTATTGTAAATATATATTTTCTCTGTTACTATGAAATGTAGTTCTAAGGTAATAAAGTTCATTCGTTCCTTAAAGTATTCTTTTTTAGATACTGATCTGTCTTATTAAGGTTAAATTCTAAATATTCTAAATTCTAATTCTAAACACAAGGACACCAATATGGGTTAAGCCAGAGAGCTTCCGAAAAGGGGAAATCCCATCTATGTTTACCTAACCAAATCACTCATTTCTGCTTAAAATATCAAAAAGAAATTTTACAGAAATTCTCTTAGATGACCTTACATTCACATTATAGCAAAAAAAATGGGAAAAAATCCAAGTAAAGGCAAAAAAAAAAAAAAAAATTAAGAAAAAATATACTGAAATTAAAGGGAACTATATTTGTGAACGAAAATTGACAACGAAAATTGAAGGGGGATAATTGTGTACTAACAACACAATTCATAAACAAAAATAAGATAATCCGATCAATTATGTTGATTCAGACACTTTCCTGCTTGGTTGGATAATAAACGGCTCAGTAATTGGTGTCATTTTTTCATAAGAATTAACAAATCTATCTAAGTTCGATTTCAAATTCTACCAAAATTTAACTCTTAGATAAGCAGCGTGTAACGAATATATGCATCCATCCTGTGTGCAAATACGATGAATATGAAGGATCCTGAGTGCACATTGTATGTCCTAAGTGCACTCAGGAGGTCATTAGCGGTATTCAGACGTACCCCAAATAAAAGATTCGATTTTTTTTCAAACTTAGCGCACATGCAATGCACCACCTCTTCGGAGTCCTCCAAAAAGGTAAAATTCACCTGTATTGGTATGTCTGCTGTATGAAATTCATTGTGTATATTACACGTTCCATCTACAATATACGGAAATGACACGGCCGGGTATTGTAAAGCTATAAGCTATTGAGGGACTTTTAATGTCAAATTCATATCCCTGGGCGAAGAAATTACCGGTTTGTGAAAACACTGTGTGAACGGCTTATTCTCATTTCGCCTTAGCTGTCAAAATATATATATATAATTAATCCCAGTTTGCCTTAGTACAAATTTTCAGGTGCAAGAATTAACTAAGGCGAAATGGGAGCTTCTGTAAACAATGTAATTAAGTTAAGTTTTGTTAGTATTGCAATTAGTTGATATTTGTTATTTTGACCCATTTTGATGTCAAATTCTACCATGAAATACTTTTTAAAGGAAAGATATTTTTTGGGGTCGCACTTTTTATAGTTACTCTTCTTTTTCTGAAAGTTTATTTTCTACTCATGTGTTATATTTTGTAAATAAGGTCTTATTAGAGATTCATATTTTAATGAATAAATAAAGACAAATATCATACAAGTACAAGGCACTGATATACACATATGAATGTTCACTGTTCATTTAGTTTCCAAGTTAGAGGATATATGCTTCATCAACATACTGAATATTATTAGTTACATAGTGTACTAGTGACCTAATACGGTATATATGGGGTCAGTAAATTCCATATGGGGTGCCAGCCCTCTAAATGCTTACTTGTCCTTCTGTCTGGTGGTGGTTCCAAGTTGGCTGTGGGTATCTGCCATCTCTTCATATCACAATTATACGTTAACTTGGTGCAGGCATTAGTTTGTGGTGCGTTGGTTAAGTATTTGGTAAACGTGATTGCAGTTTTGTCTGATAGAGTACTTATCTCCTGCTTTCGAATACCATGACTTATAATAGTGTGTTACCTTGGTTTTGGTCTTTCACGCTGTCAGAATGAAAGGTTGAGCAATTTTTGTAGGTAATAAATGAAAAAAGAGAAGTCAAATTTTTTAAGAGAACAGAAAATGAGCTTTACAAACGTGTCTCTAACGATAAAAAATGTAGATTATTTAGATCATTCGAACTTGTGTAAATAATGAATATTTAGTTGTTAAGACTCATTCATATAATTGTTTTTTATTTATTTTATTTACAAATTTTATACAAACTTATGACGATTCAGACCTTGACCTTTTGTTTAAACACCTGTTTCTTGTTGAAGACTAAACATGCGCTCTTGATTCATTTATGATTTTTTGTCGTTTGGTTGCTGTCAAATTGAAATATATCCCACATCTCCTATAGTATGTGTTCCGTATGATTAAAAAAGGTAGTTATAAAGAGATAGATTATTTAAATTCCAACGATCACAAATCTAATCTAAATCCGATTTCAATTATTTCGTAACATACGTTTTTTGACAGAAATTACCTTTATCTGATTATCATAATATTCCCAGTTTAAGGAAAAAAAAAGACATTGTTTCTATATATTTTTTTACAAAGTTGCTAATGGTTTAATTATGTCGTAATTTGCTAGGTCAGTGTCGGATTCCGGGCGACATAGCGTACACTTTCCTTTAAATTTTTAGCGTTATTAATATCGTAATTTTTGTATCTTGCTATCCTTGCTAAATCTTTTACTGTATATCACAGCTAGTGAATAAGTCTAAATGTCCGTACAGTGTATAGTAAGATCTCTTTTCCACACATGGACATTTCAATAGTATAGAAAGTTCGCTATAGTGTTCCATCTTGATCTTAGTGCAGTTTCGAGAGCTTATAGTGCACCGAGGCGGTCTAGGTTATTGTTAGACGCACCGTAAAGTCCCTGTCACACCATTGCAACAACGTCCTGATAAATTGTTAAAATGCTGGGACCATGATACTAATGGTATAATATTTCCCTTTTAAATAGTAATTGTTATGAATGATAATATTTTATATGTATGCTGTCTTAGTTTTTACATAGTTATTTGGTTAATATGGTGTCTCGTAAGTCATTTTTGGACAGGATATTTTTGTTTTATAGTGTATGTATATTCTGCACGAATAATTTTTATCGCTATCATTATAAAAAACTAGACTATGTGAACCGTATGGGATCGCACACAAGACAGCTGATTGGATAAATGGGATGAATTGTTACGCCTACATAAAACTGATATCCAATCGAGTGCCAGCAGACACCTGTCAGTAAAAACAAATTGCAAGCGTGGATGGTTAGAGATTTATTTGTGTATTCGATATTTGAAAAATAAGTTACATAGTCACTATTCGTTTTCCCTTTTTTTCAGCCGGATTTCAATAACTGTTATTAAATTTCTTATTTAACAGAAAGGTATTTAAATAGAAGCGCACCACATGTAACAGAGATTTACAAGCATTTAATATAGCGACTTGTGTTTTCCGGAACGTCCTATTTTCAATAATTCACAGACTTTTGCAATAATATTAAACCTTTATTTTTTAACGAATGCTTCTAAATCTGGTATGTAAGAAAGTTATAAATGGCTTTTGGATTATAGACACAATAAAAACAAATATGGAAAATCAAACGCACAAGTCTGGCAAAAATGAACGGACAATGAATGCTATGACAATAAACAGAAAACGACAAAAGACATTCATACGGACAATGCTATGACAATAAACAGAAAACGACAAAAGACATAAATAGTACTGTTATAGTTTTTCCTTGTCTCAAGTTTACAATAACTTAAATGGAATTTATATACAAAACATGAAAAGTTAAATGATAATGCATATTATTTACAATATTAAAAAAAAGTAACATCAACAATTTAATTAAACATATTTAGATTATGTTTTCAAGTGTTAATCCCGACATCCGTAATTTTTCAGGGTATGAAAATTATCTGTAACGTCAAGTTGAGAAATTTTGCACCACGGCACTAGTCTATAATTGCATAAATATTTATATACAATCACTTGTAAACCATTTTAAAATAAAAAGTTTTTATGTTTATATTCAATGAAGAAATATTATTTGGGCAATCGGTTGATTTTAAACTCAATTCGTCGCGGTTTGCGCAGCAGTATGAATTTGAAACACTTATGTTTTTTAATATAGAAAATGTTGAATAATTAAATAGGAAGAGGTATGAATTAGAATTGATTATTTTCTTTATTTAATTAAGTGGACATGGTAGACTTTCAGTTAACATAAACCGTCTTCTTTTTAATTTTAATTTTATTCTTAAAAGGGGAGCAACCCCTGATAAACACTGGGAAAGTTTTACCCGTTTTGCATGTTTTGTGTCCAAATAAATAAAATCGGAACACGACTGAACACGGTCTGACAGCCTCTTAACGTAATTTTGTATCCATGGTCTGTTTTGGTCTGACACCGTCGTAACGGATCTTAACAGCTCGCTAGGAGATCCAGTCTGGTTAATCTTGACATGCCTTAACGGTCTGATTTACCTGATGAGACTATCGATCGTAACGGAGTCTTAACGGTCTAAAAAGTCTCGACGTTTTTCTCTAGTGGTAAATCCAGTCAACTAAGATATGATCAGACCAAAATGACCATTTCAGACTAAAATCGTGCTACTAGTGATACTTTTTTGATATTGAAAAAACATTGCTCCTATGATATTTTATGCGACTGTCGTATATATATATAAACGAGAGGTTTAGCGCAAAAAAAACAGGTTCAGTACACAATTTTCTACATTTATAAATACCCAGTAAGGAATATGACAGCTGCTGTCTATTCGACTAATATGTATTGTCATTTTATTTTGCCATTTGATTCGGGACTTTCCGTTTTGAATTCTCCTTGGAGTACAGTAAATTGTGTCGATATCTTTTTACAGGGGAGAAAGCTCTTATAAAGAACACTATTCTTGTAAAGTAACCCATCATAGAAACCAGGATTGCAATTTTATATGTTTGCTAGACGCGCGTGTCGTGTAAAAAGACAATAACATAATGTCAACATGCCAATAAAGTATGCAGTTGAGAAGCATTCAGGACCTAAACTTCCTAAAATGTTTGCGAAATACAGCTAAGGTTATCCATTCCTCAGGTAGAAAGTATTTCAAAACGTTTTGTTAACAGTTCCTTAATATTTATGACCATATTAATGATAATTCATGTCAACACAAATGTACTGACTACTGAGCTGGCGATACTTTCGGGGAATAAAAACTCAATCAGCAGTGGCATCGACTCTTTGGTTGTAAATAAACTCATCATATATACCAGGATTGAATTTTTATATTTTCGTCAGACGCGCATTTGGGTTTCAAAGGACACATTAGTGACACTCGAATCTAAAATATGTTAAAAGCCAAATTATGTTCGAAGATGAAAATCATTGAGGACCAAAAATTCTTATAAGTTTTGCCAAATACAGCTAAGGTAATCTATATCTGAAGCAGCTGTAGAATTTCAAAAAATCAAAGTTTTATAAACAATTAATTCATGACTATGATGATATCAACGATGTTTCATGTCAACACATAAGTGATAATACGGGGCTGTATGAAGTACGATGTCTGTTTCATAATATATGCAAAGTAGGTATGTCTTTCGCGAAACAAACATTAAACGCAAGACATTTGGCGGCAGAATAAAACAAATAATCTGAAAAAAATCATTATGTCTGTTCACGAAAAAGGTAAGAGCCAAATTACAGCTTCTGTCACCAATAAAAACAATCCGCCACGATACATTCATAAGTACTTATAGGGGTGTATAGCATCAACAATCGATCAATCAATCAATCAAAACTAATAAAGGTAACTTTCTGGATAAGTTTCTTGTAATATGGTAACCTAGTTTTTCTTCATTTTCATGTAAATGTTTTAGTGCCTGAAATACCAAGCAGTGTAATAACTACAGTGCAAAGTGCAACAGTCATAAAGGTGCGATGGACCAAACCAACTGTGAAACCGGGCAACACAACGTATAGGGTAAAAGCGTATGAGGTTTTGGGAGGAACATATACATATGTAAAAGACATCACAGTGAATGGTTGGTACTTATGTATTGCAATATGAAGTATACAATGAATTAATTTATGAATCAATCTTAGCAAAAAAAACTCATTTAAGGATATATAAGACTTTACTAAAATATGATAACTAGTTTGTACATTTGAAATATGAAAAGAAACCCACTTCATCATGTCGTATTCTTTTATTCCCCATTCAACTGCATTAAATGTTATCAATTTTTCTCTGAGTTTTTATATCATTGTTTTTTTTCGAACAGATGTATGCATAATTCATCCCTTAATGGGTATCCCTGTTCACAACTGTGAGTATACCAGTAATATGACAAATCAATATTTTTTTTAGAAATAAAGGTTCTCATAGATAAATCATGAAATCCATACCCATCCATGACATACATGATTATATTACGAAAAGTGTTTGATTTCTTAATGTTTTGTTTATTTTAAAGGATATGATACTGAGACTGTTGATTTCACTGGACTAGAGGAGTACTGGGACTTTACATTTACTGTAACAGCAAGTACAATCAAAGGTGCCGCTACATCACTGATGACTACAGTTATAAAGACAAACCAAGCTCGTAAGAGTTTTTTTTTTATCTTTTCATCCAATTTTTATCTTTTAAAAACGTACACAAAATATACATAGTTGTTGAATTCAATAAAAGAAGTTTATCAACTTTATGATGCGTCAATCTCACGACTGTAACATATATCTAAGACCACCAAATATTTATAAAGGTCGAAAAATAGTCCCTTGAAGTTTAAAAGTAAAGGTAGATTACCCTTCTTACCCCGGCTTACTATATTTCTAGAGCTTTTATTGGTTAACGCACGCTATGAAACAAAATCAGAAGCTCTGAATAATTAATACCCGTAGAGAAGGACGTTGCTACCCATAACCCAAGGACACACAAAGAGTGTTGCTTTTCACACTAATAATGCCATTCTTGACCCAAGATCTGACACCATTGCGTCATTAACAGAAAAGAAGAGAAAAGTGCTGGTTATAAAAGTATCTCTGATAAAAACGAAGACACACCCCTTGACCAGTATAGCCCTGGTCGTCTTAACAATGTCCTGATTTTTGTTATCCTTTATACCAAATGACCTGATATATAAATGTATGAAGCCATGATTCATTCGGGGTCTCTCTAAATAGACTTACTATGATGCCCCTTTTTGAAAGAATTTGACATTGTAAAACTTGAACATGTTGAAGACTTTAATAATTCAAATGAAGTATTTTAAACCACCCTAACAAAATGAAAACATCCACGGAAAGGGAGCCACATAGCTGTTATGATAATATCGCAAATTGACAAACTGATAATGGTACGCTTTAAGGATACAAGTCTCTTCTACTAGTTTGTCAAATAAAGTACAATTTGATATTATAATTTACTCCTTGAGAGGCGGGGCTTAAAATTTTGATTAGATTACAAAAGACACTTGTATTAGCAAAACAGACCCCAAAAAGCAGAGTATATGAATGATACGAATCACCACTACAAAAAAAGAATAGGGCACTGAATTTCTGAATCGCACATATTCATTTTTGGTTTTTCAAAGCACCATTATCTTTTTCATTGATGTGTCTGTCCAGTACATGCATTTCCATATGTTAAAACTGGTGGATTCAACCTGGTTTCAACACTGACGTATTAACCTCTCATTGATATAAAAATGACACATAATACCATTATATTCACAAAAAACATAGTAGGTAAAAGAGTGAAAAATATTTTTCAGCTCCAGGAAAAGTAACAAATTTTGAGATAATGACACCATCGAATGTGTTCACGACAATGCAAGTAACATGGGCTATACCTTTATTGAGAGAAAGAAACAGTATCATAAAAGAGTATATAATTAAACATAACATCAGTGGGGTATGTGAACATATTTTAAAGTTAAGCTTATAAATAACTGGCCTGACATTAACGTCAAAAATCACAATACTCTAATTATATATTTTAAATGAAATCATCTGTACGGTTAATGTTTCCTGAATACCTGTTATTAATAGAACCACGATCAAACAATTTGGAACTAAAATGACAAAAGTGTTTCCAAACATTCAAATAAAATGTGAATGACCGTCAAATCTTGCAAAGGTCAATTTTCCAAATCATATTTAGGTACGAAATATTGTTACTGTAAAGAAGATAGTGAAGGGGGAAATTAAAGTTTATGTTTAAGCGTAACACACTCAATACAAGGACAAGGAAACAAAGAAAAGATCAAAAGATTTAAACCAAACACAAAATACTACACATAAAACTAACAAGTAAATGATTTCATCATAGATACCTGGAAGCAACAAGAATACAAAAAAAATAACTTTGTTGATAACACATCCTCCATGAAGGGCTATATGATATTATTAAACAATTTTCATTTGTTGTGTTACTTATAACAATTAAGTTCAATTTAGACAACAAATGCTTGATTATTGATTTATACGATTATCAAGACTATTTGAATTTGTAGGTTGACATGTTGACATATAAGAAAGTATATATCGTCTTTTTTTCAGGTTACGATATTTGAAACTATTCCTGCGGAATCTGAGGTGTTACAAAAATTTTATTACATTACACCGGATAGATACTACAAAGTTGAGGTGAACGTGTTTAATGTGACTAGCATACATGTTAGAAATTCAGCTAACTATGAATAAACTCATCATAGAAACCAGGATTAAATTTTAATCCACCATTTCTAACTTAAGAAGATGCCTGTAGCAATTGTTTGATATGTTTAAATATTAAATTTTGCAATTTGAAATGTATTAGAGATATTATAAGTTATCTACGTTCGTAGATATGGATATTTTAAACCCTGAAGTACCCAAGTACACCTGAGGCGCAACCGAAGGATGTACAGGGTACTGAAGGGTGTTAAAATATCAATATCTATGGATATGAACGAAGATAACGAATGTATCCCCAGTCTTAGTCTAAATCTGACGATTTTTAGAGAAATTCGACCACAAAGTTTAACGTGAAAGTAACGTTTTTTTCATTTCTTAAATATCTTTTATTGAAACTTTGGATTTTGACATATTTTGAACGGGGTGTAGGGTACTACCTATGGTAGAACGCTACAGGTAGACAAATATAAGACGTTTTAATCTAAAAAAAAAAAAGACAGAGCAAGTGAAATGGGTCGAACTTGGCGCTATAAGTTGTGAGAGTCACATCATAGACGGTGTGACGTAAACGTGGGTCATTTTCAAATCTAGGTCAGTAGTCCCATTCTTTGACTATGTAGCAAAATAGTGATGCATTTACTAAAATGAGTGCAAATAATCGACATAATAAGATAAAATCGTTAGTGGATTAATTATCTTTTATCTAATAATACAGACACCATGGATAATCTACAGAATTCGATATTTCATAAGGAACAACATCGGAACTAAGGAAAACGCGCGTGAATTTCCGCGATGTAATGGGTAGCAATGTCCGGGGATATGGGTAAGCAACACTCGGGGGCTATGGGTTTGTAACGACGTGCGTTAACCAATTAAAATCCTAGAAATATACTAAGCCGGGGACAGATAGTTTTGTTTTGTTCTACCTTTTAAAACTATGAAATGTAAATGCAGAATTAGACAATTGATATTAGAACAATACCTAGGATTGCATAATCAAAATTAATGATTTACAAAATTTCATGGTTTTATTTACGAAGCAAGAGGTACTCTAAAGAGATCAACCAAAGGAGTAAACGACCATTTCAAAATGCAGATACAAATCCAAGGACAAAAATCAATTAAAAAATTAAACTGCACTTAAAACCAAGGCAAAAACATAGTTAAGTTTAAATGTAATTACTGTTACAAAACCCGATGAAAGGAAATAACTATTCATTAATCAAATGTGTCTGACACGCTTCGAATAGATAAACCTACTTTATGAATCCCAAAACCAAACTGATTAAAATTCAGAGATTTGCATGTACGAATCGATGAAAACGCTTACAGCTGTGTTAACAAAACAACTATTTACATGAGTGAGGTGAAACTTTGGTTGCTTTATAATTTCTTAATTAATCAACTGTGAATTACATGAATTATTAAAAAAAATTAAATGAAGTAGAGTCGATTTCACGGAATACTGATCATGAGCTGATACTACTCTCTGGAAAAACTAATAGTTCAACTGGAAAGTGATATCAACCGAGTACTAGTAATAAAACTTACGACTTAGATGAATTTCGTGCGTCCGAGGCTCTAATCAAAGCAAAAACATCAAAGTTGATATCCAAAGTATTAAAAGTTGCAGTCATTTGCATCAGTGGTGACTTCCTGCTGTAATGCAGACATGAGCGAAGTTATTGACGAGTGATAAATCGAAAAAAGTCTGTTGCATTCAATTTTTAACTCCAGTTGAGTTCTTTGTGTGATCAAATAAAGATGATAAAAATATTTTTCTTTTATAGCTGTATGCAGCGAACATACTTAATCAAAATGGAGAAAAAGTACAGAAAATCTATTTTGCGTCATCAAAAAGTAAACGTAAGCATCAGCCGATTTCATATCTCGTAAAAAAAGTCTCATCAACAAAGAGATTAGGGAGGGATAAAATGAAAAGTAGACATTTAAAATTTGCATAGTTTAGAAAAAGAGCTTTTGAAAGGCAAATTTTAGTAAGTAAACATGTTTGTTTAAATTCAAGTTTTATCTTTTTATAAATAAAATCAATATGCCTCTACCAAGTCTGGAATTTGACGGTTGTCTAACTGTGTGATGTATTTTGAAATTTTGATTTTTGTCTAATGAAGATGTCTGAATGCACTTCAAGCAAACAATTTATTTTGAACTAGTTAGGTTTACGTTAATATGCACGTGAACTTAAAAGATATAATCTTGAAGGTTAGCACAGAATTTAACGCATAAAATAAAGGGAACGCCGGACCTCATCCAAGTAACATAGTATGATACAAGGAGTTTAAATTTTTATCCAAGAAGCTGACAGGCAAGAATGTCAACCAAGAATCATAAATGTTAACTAGTTAAATCATGAACAAGATGTAGTTATTTTATATTATTATTACACCTGCATATAGCGTTTATGGTGGAAGATTTGTGTGCTGTGTTTTTATTTTCAATAAAATAACCTAGGATAGGGTGTATGAATTTAAATGATCGAAACAACCGATTAGATTTACCTTTTATTTTTGATAATATGTTTTCGTTTTATCTTTGTCATTTGTAATATTAAAGTAAATTTCAATTTTTCCGAAATCATTTTCATTCCTAAAAAAATATGCAGTTTTATCTTCTAGAAAGATCATGAAGATCCCGGATGGTAACAACTGATATTTAAAACCCACCTTGTAATATGTCAATAATTTTGAAACCCATCAATAACTGAGGACGAATCAATGTGATACAGAGGTTAGGTACTTTTCGGTCCACGTCTGAAAACTGTCGTTTCGCCAATGCAAGTACACAATGTCACTTTGATAGAACAAAGGTCCAGATTTAAGTAACAATATGTGAAAATACATATGGTCGTTTATGACAAATAAATTAATAACATAATACAAGCTAGCAAACACGAGAATCTAATGTATTTAAAGTATATTTACGCATTATGACATTTATCAACATATAAGACGTCTTATATAGTGATATGTTTGTAGCACAATTGTCAGATACAGGATATTCAATTGGAACAGTAGTGGGAGCTGCAGTTGGTGGTATTCTATGTAGTGTTCTTATCCTTGTATTGATATTTTGGTTATTCCTGAGACACAGAAAAAATAAAACTCCTAAACCGTCAAGTAAGTCTTAGCATTTTAATACTAGTTACAGTATTCATAAAGTGATGACAAAAGTAAATACTAAACCCTATCCAAAACGGAAAGTCCCTAATCAAATGGCAAACTCAAAAGATAAAACACACCAATCAAATGGACTTTAACTGTCATATTCCTGAAAACAGGTATTTTAAAAAGTAGAAAATGGTGGATTGAACCTGGTTTTATAGCACTTAACCTCTCACTTTTATGGCAGTCGCATCAAATTCCGTTATTTTCACAAAGATGCGTGAACAAAACAGACATATTCGGTAAAATAGTCAAAATAATATTACAGCAGTCATCACTGTGTAACAATCTCAAGACAAAGAAACATATACAATTTTTTTTTTTTAAAACCGCATCTATCAAATAAAAAAAAAAAACCACATTCCTTGTTTCGCATATTCAGCGTCAGAAATTGCAAACGTCACAAAGAAGACAGTTTGTCATTCAATGTCAATCCAAAAATATTATAATAACACATGGAGACTGGTGTTATGCCGGGCTATAAGATGAGACAGTATGTATACACACAAACCAAACCAATCACTCTTTAATCCACACTGAGTCTTTTACATGTTTCATTAAACAAGTTTCCAAACCCTGAATCGCTGGTCGGAAAACATGTGAAAAGAGCGATGAACAAAAGGCAATCATCATCTTGAAAGTAAACTATCTAAAAGACAACAATATGAGTTAAAAGACTTAAAAAATAGCTCATTCTCTATTGATCTTGATCAATTTCATCAAATAAACATGCAATACAAACCAGCCAAAAATAGCGTATTTCTACATTATTTGGCTTGGTCTTTTAAACATTTTTTTTTCAAGCTTCACTGATGAGTCTTTTGTAGACGAAACGCTCGTCTAGCGTAAATAGATTTTTTTTTATCCTGCATGGTATCTACGATGAGTTTATTAGAGTACAAGCAAACTCATTATTCTTGCAGTGAATAAAATTAAAATAAAAACATCTGCTGGTATCACTCCATGCTTTTTAACATTTGATTATCAGTTGCTGTATTTCCAAAAAAAACCCAACAATACCGTATATAAATCGAAACTATAAACATGATAAACACTACTTGTTCATAACCGAAAGTGTAAAGCAACATGAAACCGATAAATGAAAACACTTTTTATGTATGTTTTGCGTCTACCTATAATTTTGCGTTATCAGAGAAATGACACATCAAGGCTTCCGATTATTTAAAGATTAAAATAAATAAAAATGAAAGTAAAAAAAAATCAGTTATCGTTATTGGTTCTGATTTATGATCGATTTAAATGAGTCGTAGGTGTATTTTCTGGAAGAAGAAAAATCATTTTCGACATTGTTTTTTGCAGGATCTAAACATGAACGTGAAGAATCAAAAATGTAAGTAGAAAGTCTATACTTGTCTCAGCAAATAAATTCCAATAAACCTTAGTACAACACAAGGTACTTAAGGATGTACTTAGATGAGGTTTTGGAATTTGTGTCAAATGTTCGAAATCCTTGGTGTTTTTCCATACAATGCAATGTAAAATATTTTGCCCCATAACACCCATTTATTTTTTCATATAAGACTTGATAGCTCATGAAAGGTCATTTACCAAAATTTTAGAAGATTCTTGATTTTCTTTCTTTGTTTTGACTCCCAAATAATACAAATGCAAATCTAGGGTAAAAGTCCGAGTCAGCCTTTTCCCGACATATTTTAAATTTCAAATATCTCGAAAAGGAGGTCCATGACCTATCAATATTTTTAGCTTATCTTTATCATTAATTGATGCTCTACCAGCTTATAGTATCAATTTTAATTTCTTAATTTCTAATTTTTTACCTAACCTCACCTAAGTACATCCTTAAGTTGCATATTTGAAAAATGTCAGTCGGTCACGAAATTCCGTTTTATGTCGATCTCTCGGCTGTCAACCCCACTAAAATTTGTTATATCGTAAATCTTTTTTTTTTCTTCTACACAATGGTGTATAACATGCCTACTTTTGTCACCGGAATCATCCAAAGCAATCCTACCCAAATATATCAATGTTAATATTATGCCGAATTAGAAATATTCGCTTGGCAGTACTTGAAAGTGCTTGAAATCTTTTTTTCTACTGATGCCTTGTTGTTTCATTGACATTTTAAAACATGTTGATTTTCAGTACAACAGATATATTTATAACCACAATAAATCATGACCTAATAAAGTTATATATCCACAACCTTGAATAATATTATCTTTTCAGTGGAGACCAGTATGAAGACATAGGAATGGACAATGTATCATCTTACCAAGAACTTGGAGTAAAAGACAGTCCAAATGTATATGAACAAATTGGCCGAGTACATACCATAGACAAACATTATGAAAATATGATACCTTAAAAGTATTTAAACATCTTTTGCTTGATAAATATCTATTGTACCATCTTGCAGTATGCATGTTCAAACAGAATCACCCTGGTCATGCAATAACAATCTCTGACAATAACTGCAGTTATCATAACTATTCAATTTATTAAACATATTTAACTACCATTTGGATTTTATACTAAAAAACATTTCATGAAGAACCTTAATACACGATACACTCTGCATATAAATATACAACCACACATTATTGGAAACTTCGATAAAACTATAGCGATCAACAAATAATATACCACCTCCGGACTGAATATAAAAAAAGTCTCTTGTAAACGACTCGCGTTTTTAACTCCAGACGCAATTTTTCTCATCAGTACTGATGAAATAGCCAATTTAGATTCAAATGATCCTAATTAATGTTTACACAAAATCTGTCATTGATGGTTTATGGTTTATAGGACAGTTTTGTTCAATTTTTGCATCGCTTTTTAATTGTGCTGACAGACGGTTATTGCTGGTTCATTAACGTATACTCATTTTACTATTTCATTGTGCCTTTTTTTACTTAACCGACAGTATAATCTGAGAAAAAGTGGTAGCGGTTGTTCTGTTATGTTGGATGTAATTGCTCAGTGAAATTGTAGACATTATATCAGATACCTCGTGTAGGAAGAATGTCCCATTCTCTGTGAATTTCTTGCTGAAGTCATTAAACAATCTGATTTTACTAACTAATTTTTTTTAGATTAAAATATCCCAACTAGTGTTACCCCTAAAATTTAGACTTAATCGTAAATTCCTGGTATGAGAAAAAAACCTATCTACAGTATACAAAAGAAGATGTGGTATGATTACCAATGAGACAACACTCCAAAAGAGACTAAATGACACATAAATTAATCATCGTACGGCCTTCGACAATAAGTAAAGCTCATCCGCTTAGTCGGCGATAAAAGGCCCCTAAATGACAAATGCATGTATTGCTAACATGATATCGTTCAAATAATGCATAAATTAAACCAATAGTTTAAGAATTAAATGTATGTTTGCATATGCATTGCATGAAATACGCATAAAATAATTACAACTGGAAAATAATCGATTTCAGTCAAAAGTCAATTTAGATTTCGGACGGCCATGCATGTATTAGCGCTCAAAGACGTGAGACGTTCTGGCGTGTAAAAATGGACACGTATTGGCGAATAAGTATTAGCGGACACGTTTGGGGAAAATGAATATTACGGACACGTTTGTGGAGAACAGACACGTTTGGGGGAATCGGACACGTTTTTGGGGAAGGACACGTTTGGGTGGAAGGACACGCTTGGGAGTGTAACATACATACTGTTTTTTTCGATAAAATGCCATTAATGTGGAATAAAGACAATTCTATTTATTAAACATTCATGTTTTACAAGTAAAATAGTACATATTTACAGTTTTATATCAGCACAGACCTTTTTTCACCTTTCCTTTCCCCCTTTCTTTTTTATTTAAACGCGTCTAATTTTCCCCAAAAAAGTAAATGATATTAGTATCATATTTCTATCATGTGTTGAAAACCAAGGGTTCACAAGTAGCTGCAACATATTGCTTGCATTGTAAAACACCAATGAAAATTAGAATCGAAATCAAATGGCAAAATCAAACGCTGAAACTCATTAAATGAATGGATAACAACTGTCACTTTTCTGACATCTTTTGCATTTTTTAATGATAAAGATTGTGGATTGAACCTAGTGTTATAGCTTGTTAAACCTCTCACTTGTATGACAGTTGCACTAAAGTCCGTTATATTGACAACGATGTGTGAACAACACAAACAACCATAATAGGTAAAAAAAACGTCTTAAATAGGGGTACATCAGTCAACATTGTGTTGTAATCTTATTCACAATCATTACCATAAAGCATCATAAAACAATGTATGGTAATTATATGGATAATAAGGGAAGTGAAAGGAAGACACTAAAATATATGTTTTTCTTATCGGCTCTTAATTATTCAATCATATGGGTAATTCAGTAAGAATATATGTCAAGTCACCGAATTTTAATATAATTTTGTATTTGTGTTATATGTTGAATAAACTACATGCATGACTTGTTCTTATCCGTTATTTGAATTGTCTTAATCACTTAAAAAGGATGAAGCATAAGGTAAAACAAATACTGTAAACATTGTAAGGCCCCAAACAGGACAGATAACAGGCATAAATAAACCAAATATGTTTTCAATTAATTCTTTCGATTATTTTTAAAATTTGAATCTTTTGTTGATTTAGATAAGGTAAAAAAAAAAGAATCGTTGTCCTTCTTGGTTTATTATTTTATATATTTCGTAATACTAAATGAATTTGGCTTAGGTTTACATTGATAAGACTTTATCTTGGCAAACAAGTTCCTCCACTAAACATATAAATGGAGGATAATATTCTTTTTATTATTGTTGATATATACAGAAAAAAAGGAGAAAGATAAATAACACATTTAGCAAATTACAAACAAAACGAGAAAAAGAAAAAAGCAAATCTGCATAGCTCTATGAAAAATCCAATCGGAAAGTCACATATCAAATTACAAAACCAAATGCTAGATTACATACAATAAATTGACAACATATTCCTAAATTAGTACAGACATTTCCTGGTGTAGAAAACAAAGGTTTAATAACTAGCAAAACCTCCTGTATGAATAACCAACACGCTATTGTCTTCAAACAATTGCAAATTGTATATATTACAACAGATAAAGTTGATATAACGATATGTATTATGATAACTAACGAGAGAAGTATACACCATTTTGCTCGCACCTTATAGTTTATGGATAAATAAATCAATTAATGTATCAGCCTGTTTGTGTGTGGTATTATTTGCATTGTATTTCGAGAAATGACAGTATGATTAATTTTTGCGATCAAAAAGAGATTTTGCCTCCCAATTATAGCAAGGAAATTACCCACAAGCAGGCCATGAATAGTGTCTCAGTACTTTTAATTTAATATCTTATGCCATGTGATTATAAACTTTCCGATTAGATTTTCCTCTAAATTCAGTATTTTTGTTATTTTTACTTTTTTGATATGTGAGGTCTACGTTTATTCTTTATACACGGGTTTGAACTGAATGGATTTAAATATTTTTCAGATTTAATCTCGGGATAAATATATAAATTTTAAAATAGAAAAAAGAGGACAATTTAAAAATTATTATGACCACTTCTAAATACGCTCGGTTTGTATAGAACATTATTGATTTAAAATTGAAAATATACTTTTTAAACTAAAAATTTATGTCTTTGACACGGAAAGATAATTATATAAATCATCACATATTTCAGTTAAGAGAATTGTCACGTAAAGTACACATAGTTAAAGTTTGATTATCAACATTCATAGTTCAACGAATTATTTTATTAATTCATCTTAAAAATTTTAAATAACCATTAATTCATAGCATTTTGCTTTTTGTGCAGTCCTCTTGTTGATAAGACATACTTTCGATTTTTATAATGTTAAGTTGGAGTTTATTTTAGTATCTTTTTTGGTTGTATTCACCTTTTTCTCTATTAACTGATTTTCAAAACAGAACTATATTTCATGTCCAAGCTTTCTGATTTACATTTTCTTATGACTTTAACCGCGCATAAGTAACGCTATGCTTTAGTGTTCCATATGTAAGGTCACAACCTTAGTTACTTTGTTATGTGTTCTTGTATAGATTTTGATACACGTTGCACATGTTATATTTGTTGTCTTGTAAATGTCCAAGTTTTTACATTGGCGAAGACATGGAAGAGGATAAAACAAATGGCTGAAAGAAATATAGTTGAGACAGAAAACAGAAACTTGAGAACTTTAACGTTCACACCGTCAGAGGATCATCTAACCACGGGAAGTCAGTGAGAGGAATTGCCAGAAAGAATAGACAGAGAATTTCGATATTTTCGAACTTCAGAATCTTAGGACAAAAATGACACAATGACTTGTTGCGTAAAAAAAAAGATTAGAGTAAAGTACTAATAAAAAAGACGATGAACAGAAAGTAGAAACTTATCCTGAAAATAGTTATCAAAGGTACCAGGCTTATGATTTAATACGCGCGTTTCGTCTACAATAGACTCTTGAGTGACGTTCAGATCCAAATTATTATAAGGCCAAACAATTACAAAATTGAGGAGTATTGAGAACCTAAAATCCTAGGAATACAAATAAACCGATAAAGTATATTTTCAGGATATTCAATCCCTATTCAGAGACACACAGCCCTGTATATGCAAACAAGGATTTATTTCTTGCAGTAAACTTCGTTAATTGGAGAACGGGGTTTAATATAATTAAAGAAAACAAATATGCAATTGATAAATAAATATATACAGCATACAAGAATGCAATCAATCAATCAGTCAACATACCTAACTACAATTCACATCAATAAATCGATATGAAGAACTTTTCCTAAGACTTTATGCCAACGTTTCGTTTAATCAACCATCCAATAATAATTTAAGAAAAGGTGGATGAACAATGCTTTTTATATTTATTTGGTGCAATGGTAGAAGACCCAATAATATGTCGAGTAAACGAATTATTAGTACTAGTAATTGCTTTTGAAATGATCATTTGTTTAAAGTCCCGAATCGTAAAAGCAACGTTAAATATGTACCTAGCATGTGTATTTTAATGTTGAGAATGCACTGATTCATAATACAGGTGTTACTTCCTTGTTCACTAACAAATCATGCAAAATGTCTAGTAATTTCTTTTTGTGTAAGGTAAGTTCACATATGCTCTACCGATTTTCATAACAACATTCCGTCGATTGAAATTGTACGAAGGCTCACGTAATAAATTATATATATTGTAAATGTTTTAACAAGATCTCTGACAACATATGTTAACCTTCATTTAATGATTTTCTTTTGTAAGTTTCTTGAGTTGAAGAGATATAAATTGTTTAAAAAAACTTAATAACAATATTAATATGTAGTACAACATACATTTATTGTGGGAACTTTTAGAATCCAAGGCGAGCTTGTATCCTAAAATTAGAATAATATTATCTATGAAAATAAACAAGCGAATTTTTTTTTTTTTATGAAAGGACCTAACATAAAACATGTAAAAGAAAATAAAGAATAGAGTGTAACAATATTTCTTAAATTATACTGTATGTGTGTTCCTCTTCAATATTCATAAGTATCGAAAGCGGTAAATATTGAGTAGATAGCAATGTTTCTATACCAAGATGTTTTGTCTTTTAAAGGTGACACTAGTTTTAATCATATCATATAAAAACATTTATATAAATCATATAAAAGAGTGGTTTTTTGTTTCTTTTAATGTCACATATCATATCAACCCTAAACACTAATGATTCCTCGAGTAGAGCTGTTGGAATTTTATTGATGTCGGGGGTTGATACTGTTGTGATATTGAAAAAGGTCAAATTATGTTCTCTTTATTTTATCTAATATACATATAACCTTCTTTACCAAATGTAAACAAAGCCTTTTAACTTTTGTTTATAATTTGGGTGGGTAACCGCACACATTTTTAAAACAAAATACCCTAATAATGATTTTGGCTAAGTTTGATTAAATTTGGCTCTGTATTTTCAGAGGAGAAGATTTTTGTTGAAGATTACAAAAATTTACGAAAAATTTGTAAAAATGACTATAAAGGGCAATAACTCCTTAAGAGGTCAACTTACCATTTTGGTCATGTTGATTTTGTAGATCTTACTTTGCTGAACATTATTGCCGATGACACTTCATCTCTATCTGTAGTAATATTCAAGGTAATAACCAGTAACGTCAAAATTTTATTAAAATTATCAATTCAGGGGCAGAAACAACTGGTTGCTTAATGCTTTGGTTTCAGAGTTATAAGCCAACTCTACATTTTACCTCTATGTTCTATTGTTAGCTATATCGGCCATCTTGGTTGGTTGATCGGGCCACCTGACATATTTTTTAAACAAGATACTCCAATGATGATTGTGGCCAAGTTCGGTTGAATACTGCCAAGTAGTTTCAGAGGAGAAGATTTTTGTAAACGTTAACGACGACGGACGACAGACGACGCACGACGGACGCCATGCGACAGACGACGGACGACGGACGCCAAGTGATGAGAAAATCTAACTTGCCCCTTTGGGCCAAGTGCGCTCAGAATTAAACAGTACTTACTGCCTTGAAACGATGACAAAGAATTAGAACTGAGTGTTGATGAACTAAAAATTAATATTCCGTATGCAAACAAACCTACCACAAACAGTCAATTGTTTAAAGACCAAACAGCCTATTGTTTATGCGCATCAACTAACGCAACTTGGTAGTGACATAAAAGCTCTATGACGTTGTTTATAGCAATGAAAAAACGTCAAATTATAACGTCCTATTTCGCGTTTTTCACGGATTCCAACATGGTGTACGCTTAAAAATACGTCTCCCAAGTAAAGAGGAATTAAGCGTCGAGCTGATATCTTGTGGAAATTTAACTCAAATGGACACAAAAGATACCACACTATACTTTTAGTTACACAGTGTGCAATTGCCCTAATACGAGAATTTATCGGTCCAATAAAATTCATATCGGATGAGGCGGTAAGTTCCGTATTAGGACAATTGAACACTGTGTAACGAATTTATCCTGATTTTGTTATAATACATATAATTATATTTAAATTCAATATAAGGACAATATCAACCAAATATATTTTAGATATTTAATCTAAAACTGTGAAAAACTAAAAATATTAGGGCTATAAAGCAACTTAATTTTTAAAAATTTTTTATTAGGTCAATGGTATAAGGGAGATAATCCCAATTGACGTAATACATAAGGGAGTTAATTCCTATTGACGTAATAAAAAATTGTACTGAAATTTATTAGAACAATATCAGCCAATCAAATTGCGAGAAATTACTGTAAATCAGGATAATAGTATTTATCTTCGTTCTAATAAAGACAATAAAATATAGCTTTTGATTGTGTACAGGTTACCGGGGTTATTAGATAGGTGAAAGTTATTTTTATGTCCAATTTATGTTTTCTGGTCTGTGCGGCCGTTCTTTCGTTCGTCCGTCTGTCCTGCTTCAGGTTAAAGTTTTTGGTCAATGTAGTTTTTGATGAAGTTGAAGTCCTATCAACTTAAAACTCAATACACATGTTTCCTATGATTTGATCCTTCAAATTTTAATGTCAATTTAAAAAAAAATTTAAAAATTGAATATTCAGAAAAAAAATTATTCCTAGAAGTTTTGACATACTGGCAACGTATGCATGTAACTAATGTCTGGATGATTCTCGTAAAATAATGTCCGATCTTGCAATGAAGTTAAAATTTATTTATACAGCTTATTTGACGAAATCTTATAATTATGACAAAGGGTCATTGTCGTTTGTCATTTGTTTCATTTCAATTTGTCTTAAGAAGAAATGATAAACATTTCGCCTGATCTCACTGAAGCTTACAGCTAATTTCCTACTGTATGTAGATCATCACTTTAGTTAGTTGCTTGCTTTGTTGGTATATTTTGTTAATGTCCAATTGAATTATCATATATACAGGTTTACATACCTATATATGAAGATGTCAATCTTAATTACAAAGCTTGAATAAACATTTATACAAACAAAGCAAGGAAGCTAACCAAAGTTTTACCCTACATGCATTAGGAAATTAGCTGTAAGGCAAAACATATAAAATAGTTGTAAATTTAACTTATGACAAAAACAATTGCTCCAAGAATAATATCCAACATAAAATATCTCCCTTTTATTTAGCTAAAACTATGACTGGAAAGATTGAAAACAAATTTCGATTTTCAATTCCGGCAACAACCATGTCTTTTTTTAAAATTCTTAAAATTTACAAAATTAGCAATTTAGTATAATATTTGATCCTGTTGGAGAAATCTAACATTGTAGTTTTCAACAGAAAATGATTTCTAAATCAATTTTTTAATTAAAAACTTTTTGTATTTTATATTTACTGTCTCGTTTATTCAAAACATCGTCATGTGAGGTAGTAATAACAGGGATTGTATTTAATTCATATATTATACCTATAATTTTAATTTCCTTATATCTTAAATATTCAGAAATAATGACTTTACAAACTAGATGGAATAATTTCTATACGTTCGTATTAGTCGGGAAATATAATGGTATAAAGAAGTCCGTCCATGCTTTTGTGTGTCCGTCTGTCAACAGTAGCAAATGAGTTCGTTACGGTAAACTTCTGAAATTGACGCGAAAAAAACACACACATATAATAGTCTGATATAGTCAAATACTCTGTACATAGTTAGCCAGTGCCATCTTTCATTTGTTTTCAATAATTTTGCTAATGAGGGACAGAGGACAAAAACAGACTTTCCTAACAAAAGCGGCGAGAAAGGTTATTTAAAACAATTTTCCATTCCGACTGATGGGGTTTCTGAAGGTTAATATTGTGCGGCAACAACATCATAAAATCTAATACTGACACATGCATTTAATCTCTTGTATTACCGGATAATAAAGTAGGTGATTATAGTTGTTATTCTTGGAAATTTAAATGTGGGTTTCAAACGTCTAATTTGCGAATTTTTTTTCAAATAGTGAGCCAGCAAGGGAAGTTTGTACTATGACGTCAGATGCGTTGTTCTGAAGAAAGACAACTCTTTTCTTCAAAACGAACAAGAAAAAAACATGTAAATTGCTCATAACTTTTTTGAAAGGTCGGTGACATACACTTTTTTTTACTTTATTTTGAAGAGTACACGTGGCACTTTCCTTCTTGAAATTATTATAAAGAAATCACTGGTAGATATTTTTTGATACTGGAAATGTTTTTCATTTTTACGTTTTATTTTTGGCGGGAATGAAATAAATCATATTTTTAAAGATCAAAACAACATGAGGTTTAAACTCTTGAACATGTATTTGATAGATACAAATCTACTGTTTAATGTAAAACAAGAATTATGCTTGTAGCTTTGATATAAAGGATTTTTTGGAGAGTTTATATAACAAGCAAACATTATGTCAATATTCGGGAAAACACGAAACTGAGGTTGCTATAGCGACAAAAATAAGTCGGTGACCCCAAATTTTTTTCATCATTTTTTGTTCTTCAAATCATGAAATACCTTCACACAAAATTTTAAGGAAAAATCACTGGTAGAAATAAATAGGCTGTTTGGTCTTTAATGGCTTTGACTGGTAAATATACCGTTTTTTCATTATATCATGTTGGTTTCGAATTAACCAATAATTTTTTAAGAAAGTTCACGTTACAGTAATCTGATATAACAGTCAATTTTTACCGAATATGACTAATAGCAGAACATCTTATTCAGTATTCAAATTGCTAAAACGAATCAATTTTTTTTTTTCAAGAATTTGTATCCTCTTTATTGTATTTATCAATTATATGTGCACACAACGGGTGATTAATATGAAAACATGCAGTGTACTGCATGTAAAATGATTATAGACGTATTTAACCTTATATTCAAAATACATTTTATTGTCAGTAGTTATCCAAAATTAACATACGAATTTCACATTGAACATATATATATATATTAACTGTCTGAGTGAAAACATAAATAAAGCGTTGAAATTTATTTAAATCACATAAAAGAATAAATTTCCAATCGTGTTATAAAAAGAATTTCTGAATGATTTAATTTCAAAAGTCAATTCATGTGTATTGAATAAATTATCTATCTTTAAAATATTTATTCTTCAGTCCATAATCACGCAAAATGTCAAATGACTTCCTTTTTCTTACGGTGAGTAAAATTAATATCACTAATATCTTTAAATAATTTAATCGATGTTGTTTTCATTTTATCATAGAGCTTAGAGTTTGTTTTTTTTTGTTAACCAGCATGACATTATTGATAATAATATTTTTTATTCGATATTTCATGTATTTTAACTTGACGTTTGTAAATTGAATAATATTTTCAAAAGAAATTCTGCAGACATAAGTTGAAATTAAAATATTGCAAATTGCATAGACACAAATACTCTAAATACATTTCTAAAATCTTTGTGTTTATGAATAATATCACCCTCAACTGGTGGACTAGCACTGATTTCATCAAGACATACAACGAAAATCATTATCATCAAGATTTCTGACTTTTTGATTTTATTAGCAACAACATTTTTTTTCCATCTTCAATTCGGCACATTATTATTTAGCAGATAGTATGTATCAAAACTGTTTTGTATCCCTTTCGGTCGACTGTTTTGGAACTCATAAACAAATGAGTGTATACAGGTCAAATACAATGATTTAAGCAAATGCATTTTGTTACACTCATATAAATATTGATAATGTCCTATCGTACATGGTACAAAACAGCCTTAGTTTCAGGGAGTTCTTGGGTTAAGGTTGACGATCAAAAAAAATATTTGCTGACTATCATCAGGTTTTTCTAAAAGAACAATGTTCACTAAGGGCCGTATTTTGTCAACAAATCATTTTCATCATATAAATTAACTGAGCATCGTATAATTTTTTTTATATATTTGTTCTTTAGTACCACATTTTTTTATGATAGAAACCTCCATTTGGGTCGATTAAAAAGTGTTGATAACGACAAAAGATAGAAAACTGTTGATGTGTGAAACTGTAGTCCTCCATTTTTAAAGGCCTACGCCACATGAGCCACAGTAATATTTAGTGATCAAAATGGCATACAAACGAGGTTTCTTGAAAATGCAAAGAAATCATTGGCTAACGTTGACGGAGGCACTCAACAAATTTCTCCTAAACTTGAATTCCAAAGGTCCAAAATTAAACTTTGATTGATTTTATCTAAAATCGAATATATGTTTTTTTTCATATGCCAAATCTATCCAATGCTATCCGTGGATAAAGGTTTTTATCTGTTTTGGGCCCGTCTTCATATTGGTCTACAATGAGGTCTAAAGGGTTCAAAGTTCAACTTCATTTGATTTAAAAAAAAAATCAGATTCTTGCGGTTCATTGATATGCTGAATCGTAATGTGTGTTAAGATTTTTAAAACCGGTTTTCAAATTGGTGCAAATTGGGGTCCAACATTAAACTTTTTATGTCAACAAAACCTGAATACATGTAGTACTTTGATCCGTATGTGCCCGTACATATCGATTTAAGATTTCGGTCCCTGTCACAAGTTATTTCACATTGAGGTCTAACAGGTCCAAAATAAACTTTCTTTGATTTCACAAAAAAAATATTGGGGTTCCTCGATTTGCTGAATCAAAACTGTTGTTTTTTATTTGACCCAGTTTTCAAGTTGGTGAAAATCTGAGTCCAAAATTAATGTTATGTATCTTTATTACATAAAACTTTCGTCTTACTGGAGATTAGATATTTTGTGTTATCACTGTGTGTAAGATATGCATATTCAATTACCTTACATTTTTGATATTGAGATCCTGTAGTGTCAATTCAAATTCTTTGTCTTGTCTTTTAGCATTTGGTTTTCGCAGATTTTCACCAATTATGTGTATGTTGTTGTCCATATCTTATGATGTTATTAACCCGTATTTGCGTAATACTAGTATAAACTAAATAAAGTAAGCTATAAATAATATATTTATGAGGTAGCTGAATTCCTTAATTCAAACTCCCTACATAAAATGACTTTCATAAACATTTATAGACCATTGTGTAATTCTATATCATATTTGTCAAAGAAAACAGACCGTCATTTACTTAAGTCCATAGTATATATTTGTTGTTTGATCACAAAATAAAGCAAAAGTTCAAGTTATGAAGTCTGTTTTTAATTTCAAGGCATAGATTAATCAATTTGCTAATGATGTCATGATGAGTAAGTCAGCATGGGGTCACTAAAATTTTCGTGTGTCCTGTCTATTATTAATTTGTTTTTGGAAAGGGTGGGGTTGGGGTTGGGGCTTGTGTCATTAAAGTGAACACCAAGCCACTTCCATCAATAGTCGGATAGAGATAAATACATAATATCAAAAACAGAGATGACAAAATACTATTAGAAAAATTTAACATGAACGCAAAAAATGTGAATCATAGACGGAAAAGCTGTTGGTATGCAGTTAGTTCGGTTGCTAGGTAGTAAGTATGAACACCATGTGAAATTTGTACAAATGTTGTTTAAGTCCATCACAAAAGAAACATAGCTTTAGTTAACACATTATGTATTACATAAACCTTGAACAAATACCAAAGTGTGTGTTTGGCTTATAAAGAACTTACCCCGACATAGATATGTGAAAGACTGTCTATAATAGACCTTTTACTATTGTTACGGCATCCATATCAAACTGACCCTGATACATTCTGATTGGTACGATGTAAAATTTAGAATGGAAATTTGGAATGTGTCAAAGAGACGACAACATTATCAAAGAGTAAAACAAAACCAGTAGAAGGCCACCAATGGGTCTTCAACACAGCGAGAAAATCCCGTACCCGGAGGCATGCTTCAGGTGGCCCCTTAACACAAAGTGTGTAGTTCTTTAGTGAAAATTGACGTCAGTCATACTTATCTGTAAAACATATTAATGAAAAAAGATTTAAAAAACAAGACTTACACAGGCCAGAGACTGCACACTTGGGTATGCGCCAAAATGTGCCAGATTAACATGTTTAGTGAAATATCAACCCTCCCCCTATACCTTTAGATAACATAGAAAAACAAACGCACAGTAAAACTCAAATTAAAAGAAGTCCGATTCCGATGTCGAAATACTGCTATGTGGCTGTTTTTAAGTCATCGGTGAATGGTTTTATGCTTTTGTAAACCAGTAAGACACAAAATAGTTTTGTACCTATGTATTATATTCTTAATTTTGACAAGTTCAATGAATGTAGGTAGATTGTCTATGCATATCAGGAGATACTAAATCATCTTGCGCATCCGATATCGTTCCCGTTGGACTACATAAAATTTACTTAATTTTGTTTTTACTTTGATTTAAAATTTTAAACACTGATCATAACATGAAATAACTGGTGACATAAGCAACATAAAACAACCCAGAATTAAAATGTGTGTGCGTGCTTGAACTCATGATTCAAATTTGTTTAAATAGTTGTTATTTTCTTACAGCAGATATGTGTTAATTTGATTGTTTGTTTTTGATTTGGCAGATTGTACTAGTCTGTTTATTGTTTATACCGTGCAAAGCAGCAGTTGAAGATATCCCATGTACTGACAGTAATGTTGACAAATGTATAGTATATGGCAATTCTCATTGTGATGCAAATAAATGCCGTTGTCGGAATGATTTCTATGATAATGGATCAACCTGTCAAAAATGCAAGTATTAATGAATTCAAATCATACTTTTTAAAGATATCCAACGACGATGAGCCTGAGGATAAAACTATTTCTTTGCATTGTTTTTTTTTGTTGTTTTGTTGCTTTGCATCTTTATTTTCATAAAATTGAGAATGGAAATTGGGAATGTGCCAAAGAGACAACAACCCGACCATAGAAAAAAAACAACAGCAGAAGGTCACCAACAGGTCTTCAATGTAGCGAGAAATTCCCGCACCCGGAGGCGTCATGCAGCTGGCCCCTAAACAAATATATACTAGTTCAGTGATAATGAACGCCATACTTATTTCCAAATTGTACACAAGAAAGTAAAATTAAAATAATACAAGACTAACAAAGGCCAGAGGCTCCTTACTTGGGACAGGCGCAAAAATGCGGCGGGGTTAAACATGTTTGTGAGATCTAAACCCTCCCCCTATCCCTCTAGCCAATGTAGAAAGGTAAACGCATAACAATGCACATGTTTTATCGTATTTAGCTTCACAATTATTATTGATACTTGAGTGTTTCGGAATATTGTAAACCTCTCTTATTGGCTGTGTGGTTTGAAATACACAGTCATCTCAGTACCAGAATCTGTGTCAAAGGAGACGATATAGATTTTAAAATCATCAATTTCCCAAACATTGGGAGCAATATCCCAACTTCACCTGCATATCGGATATACATTTGCTAATTTATTCGATATTCAAGAGATTATGTCTCCTAGTCAGACATTGTAAAACGTCACCAGTTTCTGAGCAGAAAGTATATGTACCAGGGGTATGTCAAAGAACGTGTCGTCCTTTTTCCTAAAAAAAGTTCCTCTGAATGTACCATAACCTGGTTGATAAATATTCCATATCAACTTCACAACTAATTCATGATTGTTGTGGTGTATAGATTATGCGTTGTTTATTATCTTATTAACGTGTTATATTACTTTTGTCTGTTTCTTGTTATATCCATTTGACGTTGCTCGGTACTTATGCATCCCGTCAGTGTGTTGTTTGTATTATCTTTCCTTTTTGCTAATGTGCTTTGTCTGTGTGACTTTTATGTTTTTTTAATACATATGACGTGGCTCCGTGCTTTAAACATCCCGTCATTATGTTATTGTTCTATTATAATATTTGCATACTTTGAACGACAAAATAATTTTATATCTCTACCAGTGTACGCGATCCTACACCAGGGTTGATTTTAATCTAGCCATTAGATCACAGGCCTAAAAATATTCAATCCTTTATGGGTAAACTTAACATACATAAATAAAATACAATTATAAGTAAGCAATGAACGTCATGTTAAATTTGATATATGCTTTTTTAAGCTTCTTTATTAAATATTTGTTTGCTTTTGTTCTGATTGCGATTGTGACAAGGTGATGGCTGATGCACCCTTATTTTGACAATTTTTCCTAGTATGTCTGTTTTATCATCCAATTGTTGTCAATATAATTTAATTTGGCATGACTGTCATACAAGTGAGAAGTTTAGTGCTATAAAACCAGGTTCAATCCACCAATGTTCTACATTTGAAAATGCATGTACCAAGTCAGGAATATGACAGTTGCTGTCCATTCGTTTGATGTGTTTTATCATTTAATTTTTCCATTTGATTAAGGACTGTCCCTTTTAAAATGTGCTCGATTTTCAGTATTTGAATAATGTTACTTTATACAGCATTTGTCTTGTCCAATTATTAATGTTGTGTATCACGATTACGGCCGGAATTTTCTTCACTATTAATTATAATAATCAAATGCATAGCAAAAGCAGAAGAGTAGAAATATAACATTTAGAACAAAATTCATCGTAAAAGTCAATATTGACTGATATCAGAACTAATAACACTAAAGCTACCTTACCATGTTTAATGCAATTACACTTTAAAAAAACCGATAAGCATTTATTTATCACAAGATAGGTAAATACACATAGACTCTACAACTATATCGAGTGTGATACGATATTTATCCACTCGATAACGTTAAATTTTCACTTTTCGAATTCGAGGTTCGCGGAGCGTTTTGAATATATAAATTTAACTGTTTAACAAACATCTTATTGCACGATATTTTGTGATGGAAACTGTTTCTGTAATGATTTTATATGCAGGCAATAATAATGGTTAACATTTTGAAAGAATTTCATCAAACATTTTAATTAGTATTTTAATTTCATATTTTTTAAATTTTATTATACATTATTTTTTCTAAAACAGTTTGGTTAATGTGTTAATCTGACATCACGGCTAAAGTTTGACAAACTTTTATCACTGCAGATAGTATATTTATATTTCTAAAGATGAATACAAGTTATTCACATTAGTTTATTTTTGTTCATCTTATCATATAAGCCGAGATCAGACTTTTATCAGCATCATTGTGATAGAAATTATTTGGTTTTAGATAAGCATTCACTATAGAATTACGCGTATGTTTACTCGAAAAATGTTTTCTTGTATAATAATTTGGAAAGGTTTAATGAAGGGGATATATTAACCAACTGATGTTAGTGTTGTTGTATCGCTTTATAAAAGTGTGTTACGTTTCTGTGTGTGTTACATTTCATTGGTGTGTTGTTGTTCTCCTCTTATATTTAATGCGTTTCCCTCAGTTTTAGTTTGTTACCCCATTTTTGTTTTTTGTCCATCGATTTACGAGTTTTGAACAGCAGTAGTTTAAACATATGTATTAATAGTAGATTGAGATCAAGTTTTGCAACTTATATTAATCCCTTTTCACTTTGCGGATGCGAGTGTTGCCTTGTAGCGGCATTAGGGTACTTTTTTACGAAATCTACAAAGGTGTCTTTAATGTGCAAGAGATATGGCTCTCACTTAACACGGGTCAGCCATTCATCATCCCCTTCCGACGGACTATCATCGTTTCCTCAAGACCATACTCGCAAATGGTGTCAAGAGAGAACCAAAAATCAATCCCTGAAATATTTTTTCCCGTAACAGGAATCGAACCAGGAACCTTTGTGTTAGTAATCCGATGCACTTACCACTACACCACGGCTCTAAGGACAGCGGTATACTACTGTTGCCTTTATTTAACATTATAATCAAAGTTTTGGTTAAGAAGCACGATTATGTAAACCGTTGTTTTTAAAATTTTTATTATCATGGTAAATTTATCAATGTAAGATTTATAAACAACTAGTAACACATGTACATAATGTGATTCAGAGTGTTCTTCAATTTCGTGCTTTAATATGCCTTGTATCTATTTAGAGCTTTATTTATGATCTTTAAATTTTGTCAATTTAAAATAGCTTGTATAGGTTGAAACTAGCTCAGTATAAATGGACGTCATACTTAATTCTAAAATATATAAATGAACTCAAATAAAAATTCTACAAGACCAACAAAGGCCATAGGCTTCTGACTTGGGACAGACAAAAACGCAGTTAAATTGAGTTTTAAAGAAGACGGAGTACGATGTAACGATGTCATATATAAGAAAATGTGTCAATAAATCCATCTTCATTGTCGCAACTTCAAGTCATGTCATAAACCCTGCCAATACTTCCTGTTTAGACATAAAGCGTAGCAGAGGAGTTGTAAGTCCAGGATGTATACAGAAACGATCTACAGGAACTTTTTGTAAATGTGACAGAGGACAGTATTGGACGGGATCATTTTGCGATACACGTAAGTTTTCATGAATATTGTGACTTCATTAGATTTAAGTTCTTTATGTAGTATTTAAAATTCCTTATCATATTTATGTTATATAGTGCATGGTTTTGTCGATGGTCTTAATACGTTTTAAATAAACAAATTATCAAGAAAAACGTTTGTGCGTATATATAAGTTACATTTTAAAACTTAATATTAGATAAGCATCTGATACTTCCGTTTTGTTTAGTTTTCTATTTTTACATTAATTTGGTTACAGAGAAAAGTCATGATGAAGCGTGTAATTTTAAGGCCGAATGTTTGAGTCCATTTACCTGTACAGGGGGTACTTGTGAATGTGCCACCAATCAGTATTGGACAGGATCAATGTGTGCTTCAAGTAAGTTATACTTTTAATTATGTTATATATTATATTTTTGTTTACCATAATTTCTTTCTGAAACTTTCTACAAAACAGAAGCTATGTAATTACACTTGCGTAAGGTTTATTTTAAATGACGTTATGATGACTTATTGATGCAGATTTATAAAAAAAACAACATTTAAAACTGATGGCAAGTTGTTTGATGTGTGACACTTTAGAAACAGGATCTTAGTTCAACTTCGTTGTTTTTGGGGTGTAATTGCATAACTTTATTTAATAAAATATCAAATTATAACACTCATTTATTCAACCCACTACTGAAAATAATATCTGCAATTCATCAGCTTTTGTATTGCTGTTAGGTGATATTATGGGCAAAAGATATCAGATGGACACTCAAAGTCATTAATCGAAAACAAACTGACAGCGTCATATGACTGAAAAAGAAAAAGACAAACAGAAAAAGAAAACTATTGACTAAGAAACACGAACCCAAACAAAACCTGTGTAACGTCATGTGCCAAGTTAGTAAATGGCAATTGTTATCACAAACTAGTTTGTTTCTGTGTGTTGCATTGCTGTTTATTTGTACCTTTTTTCCTGCAATGCAATTATGTCAGTGTAGTGTTATTTTTAACATTGCCATAACAGTGCGAGGTTTGGCTGGCTACAAAACCAGGTTCAAACCTTTTTTTTCTTAAAAGCCTCTGTACCAAGTCAAGAACATGACTAATGTTATCTTAAATGCATGACACATGCTATTTACATGTGTGTTACACGCATGTGAAAGGGCGTTTGTAGTACATTCTAAAAAAGCAGTATGAAATATATTAAAAGAGGGATGAAAGATACCAAAGAGAAAGTTAAACTTATAGATTGAAAATGAACTGACAGCGTCATGACTAAAAAATATAAAGACAAACAGACAAATACTAGTATACAAAACACAACATAGAACACTACAGACTAAGCAACACGAACCCTACGAAAAACTGGGGTGATCTCAGGTGCTCTGGAAGGGTAAGCAGATCCTGCTTCACATGTAGCACCCGTCGTGTTGTTTAAGCTATTAGAAATCCGGTAAATAGTCTATTTCGGTTGGTCACATTTGTGAAAAGGGAAGATATCATCTAAGAAACAGTTATTCCATAACTGTCAATCAACTAGTGATGTCGTCAGTAAAATGTACGCAGCGATGACTTCAACTGTACCATTTGGAATTCTTGGTTTATTAGCTTCCTTGTAAGGAGCAATTCTCTATCAAGAGATTCATTATAAAAAATACAAACCCGGAAATTTCGTATTAATTGGGAGATATATACTCCGTATGCTACAAAGAAATAGAAAGTTCACAAGTGGGAAGCTTAAATTATCTCTTTTGTCGAAAAATTTGTTTTCAGCAGACTCTCGTTGTCAATGTCTAAATGTAAGTCAAGATAAAGTGTACCAACAAGTGCATTGCTATCCAGTTGATACACATGCAATCCATGAGAAAATATATGTTATTTTTACTTCCTTTTTTAAGATGAGGGAGTTGTTAACATTTACCACTTTTAAAGGCATGAAATACATTGTTAAATATAAGATATTGATACATTTTTTTATCTTTCTGAAAGCAGAGCCATTTTATACGACACTGTAGCTTACAGTTAACCTTGAAAAACATTAATTTTGACATTCATTGACAAAATTTGGCACAGTTTGAAATTCGTTCCTGCATAGAAACTTATTTTTTTTCATATTTAACTTATGTGTAATTCAAAGTTCACAATTGTACTTTACATATTGGAAAAGCTTTATGCATAGCAAAAAAGAAAGATAAATCAGATTTAGACGTAAAGGATATTCATTTATTTAATTTCTTTGCATTTATTGAAATTAAAGGATCTACTACATTAACAGAAATCTATTTCATAAGCTGGAGTTACCTCCCATAGTTCATCAGAGTACCAAAGAAGAAAAAGAAAACATAAAATATGTGAAAGTAAATAAATTGACTATTTAATGATAGTTGAAATATTACTGATAAATCAATACTCGTATTTCAACATAATTTAGGTACCTAGGAATTTGAAATCAAAGATTAGTTGTTGTTTACCATCTTTGCCGCAAGTTTAAATTTATTGTTTTTTACTTCGTATTTAATTAATATAGATCCATTTTGTTACACCTTGTGATCAATTTATTTGGCAATCGTTAATGGCTGTCATTAGGGTTTAAAAACATCAGTTGTTCGACCTGTTTGTCAAATGCGTTTTGTTAAAATATGTTTTTTCACTCTTTTGGTCTTTTGGAAATGTTGTTTGTGCTGTATTTAGACCTCTCTACAACAAATTTGTTTGAACGCACACGTATAATAATTAGGGTATTCATAACAAGACAATAACAGGTTTGAACGTTGTGTTCAATTTAGACTTGTTTATATTTATTTTGTCTGGGGTTGTATTATATTTTCCCTCCGGTTTATATAATCTGTTCATCCTATTTTGACTCCAGAGTCTGTCCTAAATTGACGTAAAATTAATATTATAAATTGTAACAACGGTTAGTGACTGGAATTCAAATTACACAATCAAGAAATTTCCATTAAACTCTTCAATCCAAATCAATCTATGAAATGCTGATTTGTCATATGTGTATTAGTTTGAGATAAATATTTAATTTTGAATGCGTTTGTATACCTTGGAACTATTAATCTTAGTTTTGAGTCAATCAGGATTCGAAATACATACATGTCTTTGTAGCTAAATTGTAGACCAAGAGAACACATGAAGTAACTGTAATTTGGTAATAATAATAACACATTTATTGGTATTTTAATTGCCTTGTTTTTGAGTAGTTTACATACATTTCTGTTATAAATTGATAATTCCCCTTTACCTACTAAATGCAATGAACAGTAATTAATCCAGATGTGTGTTATTTTATAAGTAAGTTATGATGTCGATACTTTATTCTATTAATACAATATTAATATTCCAAGAGTAAAAATGTGTGCACATATATGGTTTACCATGTTGAACTATGTATTCATTTTACAAACAAATGTTTGACCTATATTAGGGATATATTAGAATATAGTTCACACGAGTAAATTTCATTTGTCGATAATCTTATTTGTGGGAAACATGGTGATTTTTTTTATCTCAAAGATAAATCCAGGTATTATACAGGTACAATTTTAAAACCGACTGAAAGATTAAATGCAATGTCAGTCTCTTTGAAGAATCAGATAACTATATTTTCAGGATTAAGAATAAGCAGCCTTTGATGCAGATTCTCGTACCTTTTATATGCTTATGATATAGTCACACGTCAAGGCTAAGGTTGTGGCTGTATATTGTTTTCATGAAAACTTGTTTGTCAGTGAAATATTTATATCTAATATGAAGTTTTGTACTAATTTCTAAATATTTTGAGTAAACAAAACCAAAAACAAACTTAATTTTACATGTGTTAGCATATGTTTTTTCTTCTTCAAATAACTCGAAAGTCTGAAAGACATGTCTCTGTGTTCGTGCATTTTTTAAAATTATAATAAAACGTGAAAGAGAAGTGTAAAAAAAATTTAAGAGTGTGAATTTTGTAAGATAATTTATTAATATATTACCTTTAACTTATATTGATATTTGCTTAATACTTAAAAATTTATTAATTACAAAACGTACTCTCATTAATACTACTCAAGTTTGGTATGAATTATTAAGCAGTTGATTTGATATACGGGTCGTAATACGCCACTACAAGACAAGGAAAGAGTTTTAATATCAACAGTTTAGTGTGACACGCCACATACTCATGTGCATTTTGTAAGTAAGAGTATTCTGGTGTGTTTTTGTTACCAGTACATGTTGTACTCGCGCTACTTTTAATGTTGTACTCGCGCTATCTTTTACTTGTTTTCGTGCTTGTATTTTTAGTCTTGTTAATGTAAACTAAAATTAATGATTTTCAAATTCAAATCCGATTATTCTTTATTTTTTTGATGATTTGAACGTTTTGTAATTTCAGAGATACTTGTTGATCAAGGATGTACTGACAAAGGACCATCAGATCAGTGTAAAGATTCAAAATCACTATGTTCACTGACATCTGGTGGTTACAAATGTGCTTGTGTAACAAATTATTATAACGTTGCCGGGAGTTGTACTCTGCGTAAGTAGCCAAATAAAACTGATTATACAAATTTTCACTGCTCGACCTCTTATGTTCAAAAGTTTTCTGGATAGTTCTTATTGTATCTACTTTTGAACATGTATCCTGGATTGATATCTACATTACACATGGCCGCTGTTGCTCAAAATGGAACAAATAAGTAAAAATCCAATTTTGTCATATCTTTAAGCAGTTACGGTAAATTTGTCAGAAAATAATCATCTGATTAATGTCTATCATCTGTTGAATTTAAAGAAATATAGGAAAAACTAGCTATTGAAAAATTTCCCCCAAATATCAAATTTTAGTTCATATCAAATTAATGTCTTATATATCAAAATTTATAGCAGTTAGAGCAAATCTGACAATAGTAGGATTAATCAACAGGTCAATGTTGATAGCCTGATAAATTTTAGGTATTGGATAAGTTATTCTGGAATCAATGCCTCTGGTATGTTTTTTTCCATTTCTATTTCAAATTTGTTATCATAGGTTTATAAACTATAACAGATGGATAGAAATTTAAAGCAGGAAAACAACCATACCAAAAGATATCTACAGACAATTCAAATGAGCGTAAAGGTTAAATGACCCAATATAGAGTTATTGTCTATATTTCATGCATTAAGCCATATGTTTTTTCCCTTACCGATGTATATTGACCGTAGCCTCATTCTTATAGTTGGGCGACTACTTGATAAAGAGTTTTAACATTGTGTCAAATCCTATTATAATGAATAACAAGATAAACATATTTTGTATAAAGGTTTATTGTAAGGTCTAAATGTATGCCAGACTGAGTTTACCTGACCTCGATCTTATTTCTGATATCAATATGTCAAGGTTTAAGCTCTCAGAGACTGGAAACAGTAGTTTTGGAATACAGGATAAGGTTAGGTGTAAATAAAATGTTGGTCATATTTTAGCCGATTTTGATGGTTTGTTGGTCAGTACTTTGACTTTGCGATTTGTTCTGATTTTCTTATACAATAAGTAATAATCCATCTATATTCGGTGCATGGGATACTAGTAGAGCGCTCATGTCTTTCTTACTTGTTCATTTTTACCTTGACCTGATTGTCATAGATCGTTCAAAAAACAGAAAGCAACTCTTTTGGTACTCGAGTATATGGTTGACTACATGTAAATAAAAATATATAAATTGCTGTCTTTTGGCGGAGTCCATGTAGGTGATGGTGAACCACTAGTGGTAAGTCCAAAATGTTTGGTATGCAGTTGTATCAGTATTGGCGCATTTCATTACCATGGAGATTATTTTGCACGCCCCTTCAGTTAAAGTCTATTATTGACTTTGAAACTTTTTCTACGTTTTCGTGTATTAGTTTTTGAGAAAACCAATTTATTCTCGAGCCTGCAACATTTGTCGTAGAAAGTTTCATATAGGGATATTGATCCGTAGGTGGCGTTAGTTAACCTCTTAAAAGTTTCATATTTTAAAAGTTGGTAGACCTGGATGCTCCATAATTTGTATATAGATGCTTCATTTATTCTCTCGTACTTTTTTTTTACCGAAACAGCTTTGGGCTATGCCTGTGATCCATTACAGACAGGGGAATGCAAAGATCTTCATTCGTCATGTGTACCAGTTGATAGTGTATATACGTGCCTTTGCAATATTAAATATTACGATAATAGTGGAACATGTACAATACGTGAGTTCAACATAAAACCAATTATACTTGTAGACTGTAAAATATAATTATATAATTATGAATATATGCTACTGTGGTATTAACAATAATGAAAATATATTTTCACATTAGTTTTTTAATACTATTCAATTTTTTTTCAGACTTTTTTTTCAATTTGTTGTTACTTTGTATGCATAAAAGAATTCCATAGTTTTACACATTGTGACTATATATGAACGAAGTAGTGTAAACAAAGATTTAAATAAGTTTAAGATATACATCTAGTTAAATTCACACACAATACGCAACTACAATAGTTTTCTCATAGTTTTATTCTTTAAAAATGTTACAACTTTTGAATTCTTACTTTCAAATATGTTCAAAATTAATATGTCTGTACAAATATTTTTTTTAACTATTCTTAGTTGACTGAAACAGAAATAAGAAATGAAAGCAACCCTTTAGAATTGAGAAGGTGTAGACTGTACATTCTGTTAACGTAGCAATGATGTTAAGTAATTATAAAAACATTCACGTTACACAAAATTGAGCGCATTGCAGAAAAAAATCAAATATATTTTCATAAGAATTAAAAAAATTACAATAATCAACCACTTTATTCTGAATGATTGCAGAATTTGTTTTCAAATACAATAATACAATGCATATTCGGAAGCTATCGATGTCAAGAGTGAACAAATAAAAGAACATATTTGCATTTCAAGACATATAAACATGCACATAAAATGCATGTCAAAAAATTACTGTTTCGTGTATTTTCTAAGCTATAATATCTATGTTTTGTTTACCAAATATGAATGGATATGAATGGAATGCTATTCTGTCATTTCGTTTCAAATCTTTGTCAACTTGATATGATGTAAACATGGTAAAGAGTAAGTAACATAAGTTAACATTTCCCTCAAACTGCTCTTCAAACCGGAAATCTGATTTGTGTGGCAATTGTAGTTTAATAGCTGTCGATGTATTAAAACAATTTCTGATAATTTCCAAATATTTTGCTGGGATACAAGGTGAACAATAAGGCTCTTTGCAACATTATGTTTTTATAAAATTTTATAATTTTGATATTCAGAGGTGGAGTTGGAAAATTCATGTACTGCAAACAGACCTGACAATCAATGTAGAGATCAGAATGCTGAATGTAAAGACAGTAATAGTCTGAGGTGTCTCTGTAAAGATACATTTTACAAGAATTCAAATGGCGTATGTAATAAAAGTAAGTAATTTGTATACTATCATCTATCAAACCGTAACGGTTTTACGCTCTTCAACTTTGTACTTGTTTGGCTTTATAATTTTTTTAACATGAGCGTCATTGTTTAGTCTTCTGTAGACAAAACGCGCGTCTGGTGTACTAAATAATAACCCTGGTACCTTTGATAACTATTATACAACATTTGTGAAAGGTCTTTTATAGGTAATATTGAGGTGGTCATCTAGAACTAAATGCATGTTAAGTTGTTTGATAGCAAATGAGTCCAATACATCTGCAATATGACATAGGTCAAGAACGTGGAACAACTACTGTTTTAGAAACATAATACGCCAAAAACAGTAATTGCTGACAACTACAGACAACCACTTGAGAATGACAGAGATTCAGAACAGTAAATATCAACATAATCAATAAAGTGGTTATTTTAAACATGTTTTTGCACATATTTGATAGAATTAATTTGGAACTTCGATTAGAATTTATAGGTTGAGTAGAGATTTTATTTAAAGTATTTGATTCTAAACAAGGCTTAGGAAGGACAATTTTTTTGTAAAAATCTTTATATATGTTAGAATATGTACGGAATAAATTTTAATTTAGGAGTGATCATTTATATATGTTTTTGATACTTTTGATTTCTTTTCAGAAGTAGAACTGAATGCTACCTGTATTGCTGGTGAGCTAGCAGATCAATGTTCAGACTCAAAGGCAGTATGTACTTCATCTAAGATATGTTATTGTCAAAACGGATACTTTGAAAACAGTGGAATTGTTTGTACTAAAAGTAAGTTTTAAAACGGTTGATGTTGCTCCAAGGTAAAGAACTTGATTAACCAGGCGAAATTTATGATAAGACTTTATTCTGCATCACTAACTTTAAGTCGAATATTTCTAAAAAGTCTTTAAATGTGTTAAAAAAAACTTATATTTTTATGCGGGACGTACGATAATAGAGAGTCATTACGTAGTTTTCCTCCCTCTGGTAAGGAGGTCCGAGACCACAATTGTCGTCCCTTGATTTTCATTGTTCACGAATATAGTCCCTAGTGATGACAGTGGGTTAGTTGCCATTAATTTTTATAACCCTTTCTATGTTTAATGCCTCAAATTGCCAGAAGGGGGTGAAATTACACTGTAATTGGGTCCAGAATTTTAAAGGAAAGTAATGATTTGGTCCAGCTGAAAAAGGTTGAAAATTAGCACTTTGGAAGCTGTCAAAAGATTTCAGGACGACATAAACATTGATTGTCCATATTTTGAGTCAGAGACGATGAAGTTTTTTTATAATTTTGATATAATTTGTCCCAATAGTAGTACAACACACTGTAAAAGTTTCTTTGAGAAAGCGCAGGTTGGATTTTTTTATTTTCATTTATGTTTTAAAAGAAATGCACTACGAAATAATTGTGGTCTCGGACCAGGAGAAGGTTGAACACACATATATATGTTTAACACCGCTTAATGATTAATATGCCTGTCACAAGTACGGGGTCGGCAGTTAAGTGGTTGTCATTGTAGCATGTCTTTCATTTTTTTTATTCGCAGAGTTTGTATTATAAACTTGTTCGTCATATCACATCAGTTAATTTTCCTATATTGGAACAAACAAAAAAAAAGGTGTTAAAAAGGTTGCGAAAGTCATGAACTTGACCTTGAATGATTGATTCTTTTGCATTGTTCTTAATCATTTTATAAGAAATAAGCATCAGATGTACTGTTAATTTATGAGTGACATGTTAGCGCATGTTTCAGTTCTGTCTTCAAAATAAGATTGGTATCATCGAGTTATCATTAACGATCTTCTATAAGATCGTCAAATGTGGAAGCACAGTACCCTCTTTGTATTATCATTTATCCTTGATCAATTTTGATACACATGTCATTATTTCAAATATGAGTGGCTTTTTGGGGAAGATGATTTTTGTGGTTGTAATATTAATTGTTTATGTCTGATTTCAGAGGTTTTATTAAATGATGTCTGTAACACAGGACAGTCACAGTACCAGTGTGAAGATGTTAACTCTGAATGCAAACGGGAATCTGGAACATCTACTGAAAAATGTCTGTGTAAAGAGGATTTCTATGCCAACTATGCAAATGTTTGTTTACCAAGTAAGTATTAAGTATACATTTTGAAAAATAGATAAGTTTATATTCTGTACGAAGGTGATTTAGGGCTGGCCATTCAGTATACACTATTTGTTAAATCATATAATCATTATAGTATGTGTATACATATTTCGATGAATAATTTTTTTGTTGGTTTGCCTGCAATATTAATCAAGATGGGGAAGTGAACTTTATGGTCTCGTTTATGTTTGCAATAGTTGTTGGAAAATTACAAGCAGTTTGTTACAATTAAAAGAACAACATTATTTACATTATTTATTAAAATATTTCTTCATTTAGTTAATATAATTACTTCGTTAGTGTTGACGTAGTTATCAAAAGTACAAGGGTTATATCTTATACTCCCGACACTCGTTTTTTCGACATAAGACTCATCAGTGACGCTCAGATAAAAAAATGTTATAAATCCAAACATATACAAAGTTGAAGAGCATTGAGGACATGAAGGGCATACTGTCTATAAATTTGCCCTATCTTAAACGAGTAAGGAAAACAAACTGTACTGCACTTTTAACAAATACGCTCTCATGTTTGTTTCTCTTAATCGAATGCAAAACCATAAACATAGCTTTTTTTCTTTATAGAAAGTGCACTTGGGGAGGTCTGTAGTAATGGTCAGCCAGTTAACCAATGTTTTGTAGCAGATTCAGAATGTATAGCGGAAATAGCAAACAGTTTAGTGTACAGATGCTTTTGTAAGGGAACCTTTTACAGAGATGTTCAGACATGCAAAGATTGTAAGTTCAGTCTTAACAGATATTTGTTTTTTAATGTATAATATAAAAATTTAGTGCTGTGTGATGTGGATGAGACAATTAAAACTGGATTACGAGCTATCGATTGATGACTTTTGAACAGCATTATACTACTGTTGGCATTTTGTTTTACAGACCTCTACATAAATAATTTGTTAAGTGTCTGTATGACTATACCTCACTGACATAGACAGGAGCGATATACAATGTATCTTAGAATAAAAGCAAACATTACAAAAAAGTTGTAAATCGCATGAAATGTCAAATCATACTCAGCGAAAAACAAAAAAACAAACAAAACAAAGAAAAAATTTCAGGAAACACAAAGTTCTGATCTTCGAATATTCGGTGTTATTGAAAATAAATAAATATAAAAAAAAATGTTTTTGAAATTATTGTTTATATGTTCAGATTTAATTTTTTCCCTAGTATGCGCCTTCTTGTCTATCTAAATATCACGCGCAATAATTGAAAATTATACAAAGAATATACCAATATGTCTTATCAATACACAGACAATGAACAAAACCCCAATATTTATAATAATTCATCACATTTACAATTATTAATAAATAATGCCGTTTGTATTTCAAAGTGATTTATCGTCTTAAACTTATTTTAAATAAAACTTATACTATCAATGAACAATAACCCTCTCTTAATTTAGGTATCTTCATTACTAATGGGAAGATACAGTTTTAGACGGTGATGTCTGTTGAAATTATCGTTGGATGTTTTTATTCGCCAACTTGTTATTTTAGCTTTTTTTTCATTTCAACGAAATAAATCCTTATTTGACTATGTATTTTTTTTAGATAATAATAATAGACACAGAAATGACCATCTATAGGTCACCAATACGGAATCCACAACGAGCAAAGCCCATACTGTATAGTCAGCTATAAAAGGCCCCGAAATGTTAATGTAAAACAATTTCAACGGAAAAACTAACGGTATAATTTAAAGGCCTAATTTATGAACAAAAAACAAATACGTAACACACACAAGCGAGACATCCACTTAAGTACAGGCTTCTGAATTATGAACATGCATATACATGCAGAATGTTTCGTGGTTAAACTTGTTAGCGGGATCTCAACCCTTATTCTAACCTGGAACAGTCGTGTAACAGTACAACATAAGAGCGAACTAGAAAAAAGCTGATGTTTATCTGTTTAGGTTTTCAATGTTTTGTTTTTAGGTAAACTGTTGTTTTGCTTTTGGTGGTTTTTCGATTTCTTTTATAAGAAATTTTAAAAAAGTTAGCACTTTTCCGTCTTTAAGGGACTAGTCTGCAAGTTGTACATCTTAACGTTTTTTGTAGTGACTGGACTGAGAGTACAAAATTTAAAAGTTCCAAGGGACACAACTGGAGAGGTTTACTTTATGATCAAATGGACTATACCTAATACTGTTGCCTTTATCAACAAATATCAAATAAAAATAACTGTAAGTAATGGAAAGGCAGAACCTCTGATCGATATTGTTAAGACTGAGAATCAGTATAATATGATCAACAGACAGCCAGGTCATACTTATATAGTTGAGGTCATATCGGTGGAGACTGCTAGCCGCCCTGGAACCCAAGCTACCAGTGTTGAATTACAAACCAGTACAAGTAAGTGCAACTCGATTTTTAAAACATGTAGTGTATTTTGTATTGTATACCAGAATGACAAATCTCATCTTATATTTTATGATTGGTTAAGTGAAATTAATGTCTTTTGTTATGCTTTTCTAAAAGTATCATATTATATACATTGAAATTAAGTACGATATTGATGAAAGTCCAAATATTTAACTACTACGAAATTGCATACTATAAATTCAGAAATTAATGCGTACAATAATTATTGCGATACTTTAAAACAGTCGGGATTTTATCGCTGCGTTCAAGACCCTTTGTCTGTTGTTTGCTCTATGGTCGGAATGGTGTCTCTTTGACACAATTCCCATTTATATTCTCAATTTCATTAATTATGTTAATGGAATATGTTTTAACTTTTGTTATTCAAGGACGATTTACGTACAGATATATTTTTCTTACATGTATATAAGTATGCGAGTTTTATGAATGACTATCGCAAACAGTTGCTTGGGTATTCACATTAATAGAAGAAGGTGGTTTTAAAAATAAGTGCAGGTCTTTTAATCAATTCAATCAAGTAACGGGAATTTGGAAGTTGACATGATTAAATAACATCTTTAAAAATAATCAATGACAAGACAATAGGAAGATTACAAGGAACCTTATCTCAAACATGATTGCTTAGATATCAATGTAAATCCGATGGTTTCTAATCAAATACAATCTAATATTTTATTTAATGCACACAATATTGTTTCAGGGACTATTTACTATTGAATTGACTGATATTAGAATCAATTAATGAATATACTACATGTAGTACCGTTTTACTTTTGTAGGACCTGCAGTCCCAAGTGCAATTATAACTAATGACATTTTAGGACCATCCATAACTGTTTCCTGGACTATTGTTGGTATCATACAGCATCTCAGTGGTACAATAAATGGTACATCGGTGACACCTAAAACATTTAACACAACACAGATTCCATCTCAGACATTTAATTATGTGAAGAATAGTGAGAGATATGTTATTACAGTGAAGGCCTATAGTAATGGATTCACCAGTGCAGAATTCACAGACACCATCAGGACAACATCTACAAGTATGTTATTTAATATCGTATACTTTCAGAGATTTTCTTTTTAAAGAAATGTACAACTAAGAAATAAAACTATGATTATTAGACATATTTAATAGACACTTTTCATAACGATTGACCGTTTTGTATAAATCCATAGTCACTCTAGAATTGTTGAGTTTTTGCTTTATCTGTTTGTGTGTAAGTCCAACACATTACAAGATTGTATCGATAAACACATTTCGAACGTATCTGATACTATCGTACTTTCAATTTTTAGATTTAAACTGTAAAGGGTGAATGAACTTAAAATGAATTGTTTATCATTTCTTCAATAGAACGAATTGTATATGTAAAGTATACCTCAAATAACTGTTATATAAGTGGGAAGTTTAGCTAGCTATTAAACTAGACTTAATCTACCATTTTCTTTGGAATAAGAATTATAACAGCTGTTTTTCATTCGTTCCGTTGATAGATAACGATTGAAGATGCCATGTGTTTTTGTTATAGTATTTTTGGTTAGCAGATGCATAGAAATAAGGAAAGCAGCTTGTTTTAATCTACAAAGCAGAGATCGATTTCCTGTTTGCCGGTTATTTGATTTTTTTCGATATGTCAAATGAAAAATACTTTTTGGGTCACATAACATATGCGATTTTTTTTTCCAAATATACACTCGTTTTTTTCTGATAATACGAATTATGAGTGGAGGTTATTTCAGCATGGAATGGAAGCATTTAATTGGAATATTTGCGAAATTCCTTCATATATACAACGATTTTGATAGAAAGAAGTAATACCCCAATCGATTTTCCCCTCTAAGTCTTAGTTAGATTTTTACTTTTTAAAATCAATTTGGCAGAATTTATTTTGGTTTTAAAAAAAAGAAATATTTAGCATGAGTAGAGTAATTTCCTGTCAAGTACTCTAGACAAAATTGCATACATTATTTAGTAACACTGTAAGATTAATATTTCATAATTTAGTGGTATAATTACTATTAAAAAAGACGTTTTTGTTGATATAATTGAATGCCAATTTCAACCTTTTTTGTACTAGATTTGCTTGAAATTTGTCTTCTTTATGTATAATACCACCACATTGTAGTACATCCTGTTGCATTCGGAAAAGGGTGGAAAAATATTCCCTTGAAGATCATAGTTTTAGGAAATGACTCCTACATTTCATTGTAGAAAAAAAATCTGGTTTATAATATAATTTGAATCGAGTTTTTTTATGATTAGGTGCTTCTTTATCATGTTTATAGTATTTTGAAACTTGTGGTTACATGTTTAGTAAAGCTTATACATATATATGTCTCATTTGCAATGAAATGTTATGTAACATTTTGTGTATAGTACTTAATAGGATAAATCTTTACTTATGCCAAGTAACTCTTTATCTGAAACAAAGATACCTTTTTCAAAATGATTTGGCAAGTGCTAATTTAACAATTGATAATAGATGAACAAAAATTGGGGTACTACAGTTATAAGGTTTCAAAGTCATTTAGTGTATTTTAATCGACCCTTTTTCTGAAGCAATTGCCAATTTTGATCGGTAGGTAATACAACAGATTTGATTGCAACTTAAGATTTTTTATGAAAAATAAGACATCACATTTTATTTTTACAGTGATGTTTTTTTAAAGCCGGGTAAAAAATAACATATACTGCTTATATGCTGTCATAATTTATACAATTATAAATCATATATTATTCTATCATTCTAGTTTTTGTTCATCCAGAAATCAAGCTTTTATTTCATTTTCCTTTATTGAACTACTTAACTTATGGTACTCTCTTATATTCTTTGTTAATATCGAACACATTTCTATATTATAAATGCAAAAGGCTGTACATTTAAAATTGACACTTAAAATTAATACTCATTTAAGAACCGAATCCTCCAGTCATTAATACTTGTGATAACCAGGATCTATATGAATACCACATGGATTTAAGATGGAAAGAACCACAAGTACCAAACGGGGATATTTCACATTATATTATATATATGAGTGGTACAGAAGTAAGAACCATCAAAACAGATTCAAGTACAGAGGTTCAAACAGTTGAAAATTTATTGCCTGGTAAGTTTATTGTAAAATATGTAATATGGATTATGTATGCAACTAATCTTAATCCGTTATTTATTGTGTAATGAACATACAATAAATAATAATAAATACGAAAATAAAATTAGTTTTAAAAAGCGAATAAAACTTCGAGATGCAGAAATGTAAGCTTTGTCTAGAGCTGGTAATAATAGCAATAAAACACCAATATAAGTTTTCTAAATTTAAGGACTGTCTTTTTTTAATTTATTTTCTTGTGATCATTATGTAATCCATTATATTACCACACATTATTTGAGATTACCAATGACGCATTTTCCCCCATTCAATCTAAAAGACCATAATTATATGTTTTTTTAAATAAATTTCAAAAATATTTCTTTTTGATTTCAGACCAGTATTATTGTTTTCAGATAGAGACAGTCAATGATGCTGTTTCACCTCACAGTAATAAAAGTCCACGATCTTCACAGGTTTGCTGTAAAACAAGGGCCAGAGGTAACATATAAAGATACATTTGTACTTTGAGAAAATGTACTTAAAACACAGTAGTCATATCTGTAAAAAAAAAGTTGTTTAAAAATGCATAAGTTAGTGGCAAGTATTTTAAAGTTGCGAAAATACAAAGTTTAATCCTGGTATCTATGATGGGTTTATCAACACAATGTTTGATATTTCGATAGATAGTTTGTTTCCATATAAAAATTACCAATATCTTTATTCTATCTATTTTATAAAAAAAAGACCAGTGTTTAAGTCTTTGTTTTTATTCCGTAAAAAATGTCTCCTTTAGAATGTTCGCTCTGTATCACGTGAAGGATTTGGTTTACGATAGTATGTGCTCTCACATATAACTACACATGTTCATTATCAGTAGAACTGACAAATATACATGAATATATGAACTTAGAATAAGACCAACATTTCATGGCTCACACTGACCATTGAATTAAGATTTGTTAGATTGTTTATAGTAAAAAATAGTATCTCATTTAAACATATTTTCATTATTTGACTTGACGATTTCATAGGCAAAAATCAGGGTTTTGACAATGTGTGTACAGTTCACTGAAGACGAAGATATAAATGTTTGTCACTAAATTGAATAATTATACTCGGTATTAATATTTTTGTTATGTATTTGTATCTGAGTATTTTAATGCACATATTAGTTTCGGAATCTACAATAGTGTAACATTTTTCCCATTTAAGTTGCCGAATCGCCACAGAATGTCATTTTAGTTGAAGTTGGAAGTAGAAGTATAAAACTTTCATGGATGAAGCCTCATAATATTAAAGGGTTTTTATATGGATATCGTGTAAATGTAAGAGTCGAAGATGAATGCAAAGTTGAAGTAGTGTATCAATGCACAGATTGTGTAGGAGCAGTAAGTTCATAATTTTTAAAAAATAGCTTTTGATTTATCTGATGCAAATGACTGTCATTCATTATCCTATATTTGCTCATACTTAAAGAACAATTAGATCAGCTGGAACAGCACTTTGCCACTACATAATACAATATGTTTGATCTTTACTAAATCATGTAAAATGCGAAAAGTTTATGTGGATACTGATGGAGATTAAGGCATTATCTTAGGCTTAAGTTAATGCCTAGTTTATCAAGGGTACCAGGATTATAATTTAATACGACAAACGCGCGTTTCGTCTTCTTAAGACTTATCAGCGACGTTCAGATCAAATAGTTAAACAACCAAGCAATAATAAATTTAAAGCGCATTGAGGACTCAAACTTCTTAAAGATGTATTAGATTTCACCAAAAGTTTGAAGATTTTTTTAATGACGATGCATAGCAGTATTTCAACGAAACACAGAGATCCTGCGCTTAATTTTGCTGGTGCAAACACTGAAATAGACATTTCTCAAAAGATGAATTTTGCACATTTAGCAAAAGATTATCATGATTATTAGACACTTCATGACTGATTTAAAGCAAGTTGAAAATTCCAAAGAACTCCATTTTTTTTCTTAATTCGATATTATTGAAAAAAAAGTTTGCATAGAGATAATAACGAGGCGTTATTAGCAGCAGTAGAAATTAAGCGTTAAAGCAATATTTCCCGTGAGACATTACTTAAGAATTGTTATTTTTTGTTTATTGTCTGTGATGTGTACATGTATTGCAGCAAAATATTCCCTATACAACATGTGAAGTCCAAAAGAAGGTGAATATAAATTCTGTAGATGCAAACTCAATAGTTGAATCTTCGATTGATGGTCTGTTTCCATATATCAGTTATGATGTATGGATTGCTGCAGTAAATGGAAATGGTGACGGAGAAAAAAATGAAACAATGTTTATGACAGATTCTGAGGGTAAAACATTCCATTTATAAGAATGATAGTAAAGTTTTAGAAAGTGATCAATACTATTTTGATGTTGAAAAAACATTTCGCCTTTGATAATTTATGCGACTGTCATATAAATGAGAAGTTTAGCCCTAGAAAACAGGCTTAAAACACCATTTTTTACATTTGAAAATGCCTAGTCAGGAATATGACAGTTGCCTATTCGATTGATATGTTTTATCATTTGATTTTGCCATTTGATTAGGGACATACCATTTGAATTCTCCTTGGATTTCAGTTAATTGTGTCGATATCTTTGAACAGTGGAAAAGCGCCTATGAAGAACACTTTTCTTTTAAATAAACCCATCATAGATACTAGAATTGCAATTTTATATGAACACTTGACGCGCGTTTCGTGTAAAAAGACTTATCAGTGACAATAAACAATGTCAAAATGCCAAATAAAATACGCAGTAAAGGAAAATTGAGGAACAAAAATTCCTAAAATGTTTGCCAAATACGGCTGATGTTATCTCTTCCATAGGAAGAAAAGTCTTGCAAAAAGATTTGTTTACAGTTTGTTAAAAGTTATGACCATTTTAATGATAATACGTGTCAACACAGATGAACTTACTACTGAGCTGTTTTCAAATGACAAATAAGTGACACTCGCATCTTAAATATGTTAAAAGTCAAATTATGTACGAGGTTGATGAGCCTTGAGGATCAAAATGTTTTAAGAGTTTTGTCAAATACAGCAAAGGTAATCTATATCTGACGAATTTCAAAGTTCAAAGTTTTGTAAACAATTAATTCATTATTATGAAAATATCAATGATATGTCATGTCAACACATAAGTGATTAATACAATACTGGTGATACAATGATAATTAAGTGCAATGTCTGTTTGATATCATATGCAAAGTATATATGTATCACGCGAAACAAAACAAAAACACGCAAGTAATTTGGCAGCAAAATAAAACCAATAATAATCAGAAAAAAGTCATTAGCTTTGTTCACGAAAAAGTGAAGGGCCAAGTTACGGCTTCTCTCACAAATATACCCATAAGATACATGCATATGTACTTAAAGGGGTGTATAGCACTAACCATCGATCAATCAAAACTAATGTAATATGGTAACCTTTTTTTTCTTCATTTTCATGATTTATTTTTAGTTCCTGAAATACATAACAATGTAGTAACTACAGTGCAAAGTGCAACAGTCATACAAGTAAGTTGGACCAAACCAACTGTGAAACCTGGCAACACAACATATAGGATAAAAGCGTACGAAGTTTTGGGAGGAACATATACATATGTAAAAGACATAAAAGTTAATGGTTGGTACTTATATATTGCAATATGAAGTATATAATAAATGAAATAATTATGCCAATTAGGTAACAAAATTAATGCTGTATACGACTGTAATAGAATATGATAACTAGTTTGTACATTTGAGGAATGAGAAGTAATTCACTGAATAATGTCGTATTCTCTGATTCCCCATTCAACAGATTATTAACACTGCGTTAAATGTTATCAATTTTCTCCAAATTTATATACTATTGTTTTTTTTCCCAAAGGGGTGGATACATCCCCTTTCGCAACAGAGAGTATGATTCATTATAATGGCTAATGAATATTTAAAAAAAAAATCATACCCTTAAATATGTTATTAAGAAAGTTGGTTGACTTTTAAATGTTTTTAAATCTTTTTCGAAAGGATATGAAGTAGAAACTGTTGATTTCACTGGACTAGAAGAGTACTGGGACTATACATTTACTGTAACAGCAAGTACAATAAAAGGTGCTGCTAGATCACCTATGACTACAGTTGTAAAGACAAACCAAGCTCGTAAGAGTTTTTCATGTTTTCCTCCAACTTGCATCTTTTAACAACGCACACAAAAATACACAGTTGTTGAATGCAGTAGACGAAATTTATTAACTTTATAATGCGTCAATCTCAGGACTGAAATATATATGTAAAACTACCAAATATGTATATAGGTCGAAGATATTCCCTTGAATTTTAAAAATAAAAGTGGATTACCCTTTTTACCCCCGGCTTGCTATATTTGTAGAATGTTGATTGGTTAACGCACGCAATTTAACAAAAACCGAAGCTCTGAATGATTAATAGAGAAGGATGTTACTACCCACAACCCAAGGACGCACAAAGAGTTTTGCTTTCCTCACTGTTAATGGCATTCTTGACCCAAGATCTAACATAATTGCGTCATTAGGAGAAAAGTAGATAAAAGGATTGGTTATAAATAAAGGCAACAGTAGTATACCGCTGTTCAAAACTCATAAATCCATGGATAAAAAACAAAATCGGGGTAACAAACTAAAACCGAGGGAAACGCATTAAATATAAGAGAAGAACAACGACACGACACCGAAACGCAACACACACAGAAACAGACCAAGCATCAGACAAAATACCACGAAAATAACAAATATAACATCAAAACCGAATACATGAATTTGGGATAGACAAGTACCGTGCCACGTCTTATCTTAATATCTCAAAAATAAGAGAAAACAAACGACACAACATAAAAATGCAACACACACAGAACCTAACACAAAGGTAACAATGGCCATCTTCTTGACTTGGTACAGGCCATTTTTAAAGGGGAATAAAAATGGTGGGTTGAACCTGGTTTTGTGGCATGCCAAACCTCGCACTTTAATGGTAAAGTTAAATATAACATTGAAATGACAACATAATATTACAGGACTACAATACAAATAAATAGGAGAACATATAAGACAAAGAAAAACATAATTAATAGATAGCAAAAAGCATCAGGTTTAAAATTCAATACGCCAAAAACGCGCCTCGTCCACACATGACTCACCAGTGACGCCCAGATATAAAAGATCGAAAGTGAAAAAAGTACAAAGTTGTACAGCACTGAAGATCAAAAGTTGAAAAGGTTTTGCCAAATACGGCATTGTTTTTATGCCCGGGATAAGAATATCATTATCATATAGAACAATTCATAATTTATAAAACACTTGAATGTATCTCTGATAAAAACGAAGACACACACTTTGACCCGTATAGTTCTGGACGTCTTAACGTCTTAACGTTGTCCTGATTTTTTTAATCCTTGACGCCCATTAACCTGATATATAAATGTATAAAGCCATGATTCATCCCCGTTCTCTTTAAATTGATTCACTATGGCGGGTTTTAAAAAAATAATCCACGAAGGGGAGTCACATAGCTGTTATATTAATATCACAAATTGAAAAACTTGTAATTGTAAGCTTTAAGGCTATAAATATCTTCTACTATTTTATCAAATGAAGTACAATTTGATATTATAATATACTCCTTGAGATGCAGGACTAAACAATTGGATAAAATTACAAAAGACACTTGTATAAGCATAACAGACCCCAGAGTACATGAATAATGAACTTACCAAGAATCACCGCTACAAAAACAAAGGAATAGAGAACTGCACTTCTATATAGCACATCTACATCTTTGTTTTCAAAGCACTTTTATCTTTTTCGTTGTTGTGTCTGTCAAACAGTACATGCATTTCCATGTGTAAAAACTGATGGCTTCAACCTGGTTTCACAACTTGTCTTAACCTCTCATTGATTTAAACATGACACAGAATACCATTATATTTACAACAAACATAGTAGGTTAAAGAGTGAAAAATATTTTTTAGCTCCAGGAAAAGTAACAAAATTTGAGATAATGACACCAGCGAATGTTTTCACGACAATGCAAGTGTCATGGGCTATACCTTTATTGAGAGAAAGAAACAGTATCATTAAAAAGTATATAATTAAGCATAACATCAGTGGGGTATGTGTATATTAAAATTAACCTTGTAAATATCTGTCCTGGCATTAACGTCCGAAATCACAATACTCTAATTATATATTTGAAATGAAATCATCTGTACGATAAATGTTTCCTTAATATCTGGTATTTAATAGAACTACGATCAAACAATTAGGAACCAAAATAACAAAAGTATTATCAAGAATCAATATATAAGAGAATGACAGTCAAACCTTGCAAAGCTATTTTTTTTAAAACATGACTAGGTACGAAATAGTATTACTGTAAAGAAGATAAGGAAGGGAAATTTGAATTTATATTTTAGCGTAACAAGGAAAACAAAGACACGATCAAAAGACTAAAACTATACACAAAACACTAAACATAAAAACTGACAAGTAAATAAATTCATCAGAGATGCAAGGAATGAAAATGAATAAAAAAAAATAACTGCGGTGATCAGACATCTTCCATGACGGATAATATGATATCATTAAACAATTATCTTTGATTATGAGACTTATTACATTTAAAATGCTTTGGTTATTGATTTTTACGATTATCAGTAGAAAGCTTTTTGAATTTGTAAATAGAGATGTCCTTTGTGGATAGTTGTCTCATTGGCAATGACACCACATCTTCTTTTTGATATGTTAGAAAATATATCTTGTCTCATCCTATTTTTAGATAACGATAGTTGAAACTATTCCTGCAGAATCTGAGATGGTCCAGCAATTTTATTACATTACACCAGATAGATACTACAAAGTTGAGGTGAGAGTGTTTTATGTGACTGTCATAGAAGTTAGAAATTTAGCTAACTATAAAACCAGGTTTATGGTTTTCTCTTGTGGACAGTTGTCTTATCGGCAATCATCATGATCATACCGCATCTTCTTGTTTTATAATAATCAACAATTTCTTACCTAAGAAGATGCCTGTAACAATTCAGGAATATGATTGTTGCTTTCTGTTCGTTTGATATATTTTAACTTTTGATTTTCCCATTTGACTCTCCGATTTGAATGTGTTTATGATTTAAGTAGTTTAGCTTTGTTTTACCTTTTAAGCATATAAAATGCAAATGAAGAATTAGACAATTATCTGATTATTATTACATCATTACCTAGAATTGCAAAATCAGACTTTATAATTACATTATATGTATGTTACATTATTAAACGTTATTCTGATTGGCTACACTTCAATCTCGCGTTATTCCTTAAGCAACTTCATTACACAATAAAATTTATCATTCTTGATGACACGAGGTCCGAATAAAAGTGCACACGTAAATTTTATAAAAAAACTCAATAAAAATCATTTTTCATGATCCTAGCTAAATAAATGTAATTATAAGTATTGAATGCTTCTTTTAGTGATTAAATTGTGTTGTTAAAGCGTTGATCGTTCGTCAATATTTGCGCTTCATACTAAATGTACTTTGGTCAACGCTTTTACACCCTAATGAAGTAACAAAAAAAGCATTCAATTCTTAAATAATTATCAAAGTTTCATGGTTTTATTGCCGACGCAAGCACTACTCCAAGGACATCAGCAAAAGAAGACACGACTATTTCAAAATGCAGATACATGTACAAATCTAATGACAAACAACAGTTGACAAAATACTGCACTGAAGGCAGTTTACAGAACCATATCAAAACCTACGATAAAATTATTATAAAATCATATTCGAGTTTAAATGTAGTAGCTGTTACAAAATCCGATGAAAGAAATAACATTTCATTAATTTAATGCGTCTTACACGTTTCTCTAGATTAACATACTTCATGAATTCCAAAACCAAACTAATTAAAAGTTAGAGATGTACATGTAAAAATCTATGAAAACGCTTACAACTGTAAACGACCCTTTATGAGAAAGGTCATACGACTTAGATCAATTGTGTGCGTCTGATGCCTTTTTTATTGACTCTCATCAGATAAGTTATTTAAGCTTTTTATGTAAAAAAGGCTATTATAAAATGGGAGATGTATCATCAACGTCATAATTTTGTCATAATCAAAATCATTGTTAAATTTATAAGCCATCAGAAGTCATTTTCGTATTAGCCGTAAATTAATATTAACTTTAAAAACCAGGATGATACGCTAAATCAAATCTTTTTTGCTTTGAAAGAATGACAAGACAGTATTAGGAAAAACAAACATTGAAAAAGACGACTAAGTAGTATAAACCTCAGTATTTACTTCCAAAGTAATACGTTGCAGGTATTTTCCTCGCAAACGTAGATACTTCATGCTGTAATGCAGACACAAAATGTATATTGTAATCAGTGATAAATCGAACAAAGCCTGTTCTGTTCATTTTCTAACATATGTTCAGTATTTTGAGTGAAGGAATATTCACAGATTGATAAATACTGTGTTTCTCTCTAACAGCTTTATGCAGCAAACATACTTAACCAACACGGAGAAAAATTACAGAAAATATATTTCGCGTCATCAACAAATAAAGGTAAGTTTTAACAGCTTTCAAATTGCTTATACCAGTATATGTAACTGTAAAACTGTGTTTACATCGTAGAAAACAAATTGTACATAAAATCTCACGGATTCAGTTCAGCTTGCGTTAAGACATCTGCATTATAGATCTCCAAGATTTATACTATTATTTTAAATATTAGTCTCCATTTAATAAACAATGAAACGATCTTATTCATAAAAAGCCATAATATGTCAGAAAAATTTTCCCATACAAATACACTTACACTATAATAACAACGAACTAAGTTTTCCGGCAGCCTGGAATTGTATTGGATATAATCAAGAAATATAGCCCAAAATGTAACACATAAGACAAAAGCACGTCCAACATCATCCGAGTCATTACTGCGTTATTTGTCAACATTAGAATATAAAATACGTAGCATATGTTAATACTAAACATGACTATGAAGATTATAGTCCCAGATGCTGAACAAGGAAGCAATAATGTTAACTAAAAATCAAAGACAAATAATGTTTTCATATTATTGTATGTTGCGTTAATGCTAGAAGATTTGTATGATTCCATTCATTTTTCTTTAAAAAAAAGCTTGGTAAACGATCTTTTAGTTTTAAAAATATTCAATTATAGATACTTTTCTTTTTGACAATTTGCAAAATTTAAATCTCTTTCATTTGCCATATAAAAGTACTTTCCAGTCTTCCAAAATCATTTACATTCTCAATTCATAGTAAGATATAGTTGACAAAATGCAGCATTGTCATCTGGAAAAAATAAACTAAGGGTAGCACGGTGATATTCAAAAATCACCTTGTCGAAGAAAAGCTAACAATGCCATGGTAAAAAAACGGAAAACGTCTAAAATCAGCCAAGTTCACAGAACACTGCACAGAAAATAATTTTTAAGAAGCTTGAAACACACAAATAACTGAGGATGATAATAGATGTTCCAGAGGGTGTGTACACTCGGATCCACATCTGATAACTGTCGTGTCGCCATGTAAATATATAGACAGTGATTAATCTCATTCGATAATTTCACCCTCAAGGGAAAGGATTGACCTGGATTTTATGTGGTCGTTTATGACACAGATATTCTGCAACATAATTCCAGCCAACCTGGATGATAATTGAGTGTCATAGTATAACATATAATTCTTAATTATTAGCTCCTTCATCAATATATACGATTTTATGGAGTGATATATTTGTAGCACCATTGTCAAATACAGGATATTCAATTGGAACAGTAGTGGGAGCTGCTGTTGGTAGTGTTCTATGTAGTGTTTTTGTACTCGTGTTTATCTTTTGGTTTTTACGGAGACACAGAAAAAATAAAACTTCTAAACCGTCAAGTAAGTGTTAGCATTTTAATTTTAGTACTAGTTTGCATTAAGTGTAATTATACAAACAAATGATCTGCGATCAATACAAAGTTATTTAGTCTGTCATTAGACAAATTTTCACACCTTAAGTCGTTGATTGGGCAAAATGAACAGAAGGCAATCATCATCTTAAAAGTAAAATATCTAAACAACAAGAATCTGTTAAAAAAATTATCCTCTTTTGATCTAGATCAGTTTCATCAAATATAAATGCAATACAAACCAGCCAAAAATAACATATTTTTTTTACATTATATCGGTATATTAACAATGATTAAGTAACAACAAATATTTATCAAGTAACATCATTATAGATTAAAATTCTTACAGTGAACACAATTAACCATACAGTATCTGCTGGTATCACTCTATGCTTGTTAACATTCAAATATTGGTGTCTGTATTAAAAAAACTGTCGTATAAACATCAACAATTGATTTACTTTTTCATAACCTAAAATGTAATGCAACAAAAAAAAAACGATAACAAACATGTTATGTAACATACCCAGTACTTCGGTACTGGCATGAAAATACGGATTTTTTTGTGTTATTAAAATTTGCAGTTACAAAAAAATTATAAATTATTATAAACTAAGGAATGTATCTCCCTCATGCAAAGCTCTGATTCCTTTCACGGATTTGGCTATACTTGTTGGACCTTTAGGATTATAGCTCTTCATCTTTATATAAACTTTGGATTTCAAATATTTTGGCCACGAGCATCACTGAAGAGACATGTATTGTGGAAATGTGCATCTGGTGCAAGAAAATTGGTACCGTTAATTTTATTATGTAAGTGTTGCTTCCACCTATACTTTTGCGTTCACTTGTCAATACAAAAAAAAAGAGATGATGAATAAGAACCACGAATACCAAAAGTTTAAAATAATTATAATAAGAAGAAGAAGACAAAAAGTATTTATCTTGATTGGTCCTGATTTTTTGTGTGAAATATCGAATTATCGATTTAAATGAATTGTTGGCGTATTTTCTGGAATTGTTTTTTACATTTTCGACATTGTTTTAACAGATTCAAAAGATAAACGTGAAGAGTCAAAATTGTAAGTAGAAAGTTCCTTCAGGCCTAGTATTTGCTGGTGATTTATTTCATTAAACAAATGATCGTGTATCAAATTTTTAAATTAGAGATTTGGATGTAAATACCATAATTTATTACACTGCAAAGTTATATGAAATTAAGTCTACTGCACATAATTGTCATAGTGGACAAATGCCTTATCATTGACTACAACGTAATAAATGAAATGCAAAGTATGACGATTTGAGGAGAGATAGGCTTCAAATGATGACAGAAAAGATACCATATGAACAGACGGTAAACCTTTCCTATAGAAAAAAGACTTAATATCAACAACACTGTCATATATTCTAGGTTTGAGCATAATATCTTGAAATCGAATTCAATTTCTACCCACCATGTGTGCATTTAGAGAAATGTATTGTCAGCAGTGGTCTTTGAATTACTTTTAGACAATATCAAATGTAGGAATTATCACTTTACCAAACCTTACAATTATCTGAAAATATTTAAGCCACACGGAAGAGAATACCAAAACCATTAATTTAGTAAGCATCAAAAGCCATAAATCAGATAAAACAAAACAAGATCATATACTTTTAGATTAACAGTACCTAGTACTACATTTTATAAATAACACAATAAATAAAGTAATATCCACAACCTTGAAGTTTATTATCTTTTCAGTGGAGACCAGTACGAAGACTTAGGAATGGACAATGTATCATCTTACCAAGATCTTGGAGCAAAAGACAGTCCAAATGTATATGAACAGATTGGCCGAGTACATACCATAGAAAAACATTATGAAAATATGATACCTTAAAAGTATTTTGACCTTCTTTGCATGAATATTATTATTTGTAACAAATTTCATCTTGCACTTCGCATGTTCATTCACAAACCGTCATACCATTGAATTAAATTATTTAGCGCGTTTATTAAGTACACAACATTAAACATCATAACAAAAAAAACAGTATGAGAAATATCAACACAAACAACACAAAAGGAAATTAATAAAAACAGAGAACATTCTGAACAAACAAGACATAAAGAGAAGAATCAATACAAACAAAATATATTGAGAACATCCAACAAAAACAAGACAATATGAGAATACTCAATAACAAGACAATTAATATGCGATTACTCATTACTCAATAACAAGACAATATGAGAATAACTGTCGATTCGTTATAATTGGAGGAGCATTATTATCTTTTAATTTCTTGGATACACGTGAACCACAGTATAAAAAAATCATAGTTTGTTTTCATATATGTGTATACCATGTGGTTTTTTCTAAACAATTGGTGTTGCTAATACAGTAACGATTCGTTTATTCATTCAACAAACATTACACTGCCTTTGGGGAAAAAGCAGATTTAGAGGATTATAACAACCACTTGTATTATGGAACCACACAGCAAAGTAACAACAATATTCCAAAAGGACATTCGAACCATGATATATAAGTTTTGAAACTTTGCGAGATATTTATTCAGTGCTAATTTCCGTAATGAACTAGACTTTCAGATATAAAATTATTTGACAGGACGGTACTATTGCTTTTAATTGCTTACAGCTACCTTATTTGGCAATTTGGGGAAATTCATGCAATTGTTAATATGATCACATCTCCTTATTTTCCTAATCAATCAATAGAGATGATGGGTATACACCGAATAGATATATTGTTGGTTTTTCTTCTTATCTGTTATTGATTCAATCACCATGTTATACTGATATCTCTGATGAGTTCAATTGCATAGTTGAGCAAAAATTTATATGTCTCTATACCTGCATGCACATATCATTGTGTACCTGCTTTGTTTGTAGAATAAACTAAAAGTAATAAAGTATTTTAAATTAACTATCTTTATTGTTTATAAAATTCAGTTAAAAAATATAAAATCACAATCACTAGTTCGACAGACCAATTATGAATTCAAGATAAGAAATTTTTTTAACATTTATATTTCAATAAAAAAGGAGAGATAACAAACAGTTTTCTTGGTTTCTCTAAATCGACTGAATGCAATATAAACTGGGATTCATCTATTTCAGACACGAACTTCTTAAAAATAACCACCAAAAACTTTAACATGGTTGACAGTGAGGACATTGTCCTCACTTCTAAGTTTATAGCTGAAATATTCCATTACAACATTTAAGAAAATACATAACCGAAAAAGGAAAGTCAACTATTCATGCATGCTAACGTTAAACATATGTGTACTGCTTTGTATGTAATTCATGATTCCTCTCTATCAAGAAACTCTTCAACATTTGCCATACGCCTGTCATACAAATGAATGAGTTACCTAGTTGTAAAACCATGAAGATTCAATATACCATTTTCTACATCAGCAAATTCCTGTACCAAGTAAGAAATATGACAATTGTGTGATGTGTATGATTGGCACTCACACTGCATCTTTCCTTTTTGAGTTCGGTTTTTTATTACTTTACTTTTTTGAAAGAATAATAATGAATCTACTGCACTAACAACCTGAGATTTAAAACAATACGGTGATTTTTTATGGTATATACCAACAATGCTGCAGATGAACAGTTGTAAGAATTAGTGTTCCGATTATAAACGTGGAAGCTAGAAGAAGAAAAAAGGTCGATAATTGTCTACTCGCTTCGACAAACATGATGACTGAAACAACTTTTGATCAAATCTTGCTCAATTGAGGAGAAACAAAATTAAATAGCAAAAAAACATCAAATTTCTTACAAAAAGAAATCAAGTAACAAAACAACATCAATCTAAATCAAGAGTGTAAAAGGTAATAGGAGACGAAAAATCATCCGCAACACTAGTCTGTTGCTTTCCCAGCGGAAAAAAATGAAATAATACAACATTGAAATGCATTGACTGACTGACTAACGTATGTACAAGAAGTCAGGAATACTTATGACATGTCTTTGGTATTAAGCATATCGGTGAAAGATCATTTGATTAAAATATGTTAAATAAAAAAAGATAAATTCACAAACATTCTGCACTAAGAGCAATACTCGAAATATAAAGTCCCGTATCAAATGCCAATATCAAAAGCATAGTCACATCTAACGAATGGATAACAACTGTCATATTACTGACTTGGTACATGCATTTTCTTATGTAGAAAATTGTGGATAAAACCTGGTTTTATAACAAGCTAAACCTCTCACAATCAACTACTGTGACTATTTCAACTAAAGGAATTTTTTTAATTCGTTCAATCAAATGCAAGATAAGGTAGCCAAATCGAACACCATCAGTCGATGTCAATGATAAATTGCTGCATATTCGATTATAATGTGCGAACACCCACAAAAAATGAAATTTATTCTTTCATTTGACGAAGATCATTCTCGTTTATTCCACTGCAAAACGTTTGAGAAAATTCTGCTTACTCTTCAGGAGCACCTGAGAACACCTCAAATTTTTGATGGAGTTCGTATCGTATTTTGTTCAGTTTTCTATGTTGGGTCTTGTATACTTTTATCTGTCTTTTTGTCTTTTTCTGTTCTAGTCATGGCGTTGTCAGTTGATTTAAGATCTATATAAGTTTGACTATTCCTCTGGTATCGTTCACCTCTATTTCAAATCTCTGATAATTTTTGACAGTATATTCTTGGTGATTTGCGTCTGGATTATGATTTGGAAAAAGGGAAATTGCTATGCATAGGTTTCAGTACTCTTTGTTTTCAAGTTCTCTCTGATCCACTGAACAAGTGTTATGATTTACGATATGATCCAAAACATCGTTGTTATATTATAAAAACAACGTAAAATTATAGAGGATAATAGTCGTTGCGTTTAGTTCATACATAGAGACCAATTTGTTACAACGTATTGCCGATAACACAACTGTCAATCAATGGTGTGTTCACCATATCCCGAAATGATAACTGGATCGATAATCTGTTCATTTCTCTGATTTACCTAAAAGAGTAAACGCGGAGAATAACTTTTGTTTTTTCGTGGAATAATTATTTTTGTTTATTTCGGGGGTTCTTATGAATTTTCCAGTTACATAAAGTACAAATTGTCTAAATATCGTTTGCATTTTTTCCCCAAAACAATGAAACAAATATCCACGTAAATGAAATCTTTAGTTTTGATACACGAATATAAACGAACTCGCCGTATTTGCTGTACGAAAACGTATACTTGTTTAACACAAAAACACCTACTATAATATATTCGAGTGCAAACAATATTTAAAGTCAAGCTGCTTCTGTTTCATTCCTTTCTAGATTTTCATATACACACTCATAAGTAATAAATCATAAGATTGCATATCATTCTTGATTTGTAACGCTATAAAACTGCACATTAAAGAAAACTATCACAAAGTCGTATTCAAATGTACGTAATATATAATTCTTCTCACACGATTCAGTTGGTACAACGTATATTAAAAATTAAATAATACTTACTACATTTAAAATTTTAAAAGAAGACAATTGAATTCAATTGAGTCTTTATGCACTAAATTATATTTATTATATGCAATGTAAACAAGCGTTTTACATTCAACAATTAATGACCTCGATGCGTAGATAAACTTGTTCTATTCAATACTTTTTGTGATAGTTGAATAGATTTTTCTGCAATGTTCGGCTAATAAAATGCATTAGGAAGTTTGTCATATATACATCAGATATATAAATATGTTTACCTGATTTAAGCCTTTGCAATATGACATGTATAGTCAATTCTTGCTAAACATACCGCTTTTTCAACAGTTTATATTTATTATGCATCGGCAGAACATCGTGATGACTTTCTAGATCAAAGTAAGAGATATTGTTTTTGATAAATTAATAACACAGAGGGGTAGTCATACTTTCCAACAGTACATCTTTTAAAGGTATCAAAAGTTATATGTCCGATAGTTGTTTTCTTTTGTTTTGTATACAAATACGACATTCTGTATTCCTATCAACAGTTATTGTTGCATATGTGTTGTTTATCATCAGCTGTTTTTGTTGTATGTTAATACTTGTGAAGGTACTATATACGCAACCGCAAACTAATTAACTGTATTCGAAGCAATCCCTCGATCAAATATTAATGGTTACAGCAACAACGTTAAGGGGAACTTATGCTAAAATATCACTTCATGAACTTGGTTTCTTCGATTGCGTTTTCATTATCGCTTACATTATTTTAACAAACTCTACACACATCTTTTGACAAAAAATTGTAAAATTCCTAGCAAAACAAAGGCCTATGATGTCCTTTTTAATAATTATTGACGAATTAATACTCACGTGGTTTTTGAATCTTTCAAGACTGCAGACACCAACGGCAATACTTTTTTTTCTTTTTGGGGGAAATAAAGGCACCAATAGCTGTACGAAAGTCATGAATCGATTGAGAAAGAAACAAATCCGAGTTCCAAACTAAAACTGAGGGAAACACATCAAATATAAGGGGAGAACTATTACACAACAGAAACACAACACTGAAATGTTACACAGAAACGAACTATAATATAACAATTGCCATTTTCCTGACTCGGTACAAAACATTTAAGAAAAAAATGATGGGTTGAACCTGGTTTTGTGGCTAACCAAACCTCCCGCCATTATGGAAATGTTAAATTTAACAGTAAAATTACAACATTACATGATAGAACAATGAAAATTACAATACTTATTAATATAAAATTGTGGTAGTAATTAGAAACACCTGAAATGTTTATCGATGTGATATTGATTTCCAAATAAAGTTCGTAAGTAATCAGAATTAAGTATATCTTTTACTGGTTGCATACAACTATTTCTTTGTTGCTGAGGAATATTCTCTTTTTTCCCTTTTTTTTCTTTATTGAGATTTTTTGTAGCATTAAGTGTCTTTATTCTATTCCTTTATTACAGATCTAGACACAAAACGATTAAGAGCCGTTCATAAGTTATCTAGGCTTGGTATAACTTGATAGCCGTATTCTTCCTCTTATACATAATACGTCTGTTGGGTTTTTTTTTTCAGAATATATATCAAAACTTATTCATAAGGTATAATGTGTACATCTTTTTGCATAACCGTCTAAGTGAAAACATGAATATTGCATTTAATTAAACGAAGTCACTTCACATAAAAGAATCAGTTTTCAACCGTTTGATGAAAAGAATTTTCTGAATGATCTTGTTTTGAAAATAAATTCACCTGTATTGATATAATATAAACGGTTTTGAAGATGATTTTTCAAAATTATAAACCTACTTATAATGTTTGTTAGTAAGGAGTACTTCCCTATTCTTATCGAAATTATCTTGTAAAATGTCCAGACAATATATCCCCCATACGGTGAGTAATTTTTTGATATAATAATGATAATAATTGGTTGTTCGAACAGGAGTTTGTAAAAATTGATTGTATACAAATTTGTGTATTTTTGTAGATTTGTCTGATCTGTTTACTGTGTATTACGTGTGAATCAACAGTTAGAGATATTCTATGTTCTTTCGATAATTTTGACAATTGTATAAAGTATGGTAATGCAAAGTGTGATACAAACAATTGTCGGTGTATGGATAATTACTATGATGATGGATCAACCTGTCAGAAAAGTAAGTTTTGTATAAATATTGTACACGATACATATTTCTCTTTCTGAAAATGAACATGTTTAACCTACATGATATCTGGTGTTTTACTTTCTATATTATAATCTAATATTGGAGTTAAGTCCGTTTTGAAATGAGTAGCTTTGGTACACTGTACAAATGAATATAACACATGATCAAAATATGAAGCAATCTACTTTATTTGGATATATAACTGACAAATTTGAGTTTATTTCTTTTAAAGTTGTTGTGATCCATACATATAAAATCAATTGTTTCTAATTATCCATAATGTAGCCATATTGTTTCCAGGCTGATGATAATGATATTTCCATACTCAGCATTTAAAATGTATTATTAGCGTATGACTTACAATACATTACAACTTGTATATCTAACACAGTTATATGTGTACAAGAACAGGCAACCAATACAGATCTAAAAAAAAACAAAAAAATAAATATTACAGAATGGTTATTTGTCTTTATTTAGGATTTAAACGATTACTTTGTTGTTCAAAAAGATATTCGATAAAGAATAGATAGAAGTAATCTACGGCGGTTCCATAGTATTACTTCAATTGACAAGTAACAAAATAAGGCAAAATTCTAATCAAGGTATCAAAATTAAACCGAGGACACACATCAACTATAAAAGGAAAACAACACAACAACAGACACACTTAGATACAGCAAAAACAAACAACAACATGCATAGATTGATTGATTGTTGGTTGCTTAATGTCCTGTGGCGAATTCAACATATAGAGAGACGGACTTTAGATAACAGTACAAATAACTCATCATAGATACCGGGATTAAAATTTAATATTTAAGCCACACGCACGTTTCGTCTAAAAAAGGCTCAGCAGTGACGCTCGAATCAAAAATGTTAAAAGACCAAATAAAGTGCGAAGTTGAAGAGCATTGAGGACCAAAACTTCCTTTAAGTTTTGCCAAATACAGCTAAGGTAGTCTATTCCTGAGGTGATAAAGCCTTAGTATTTGAAAAATTAAAAATGTTGTTAACAGTTAATTTATAGTTTTGAACATATCAATGATAATGCAAGTCAACACAGAAGTGCTGACTACTGGGCTGGTGATAAAATCGGGGAAATAAATCTTCACTAGCAGTGGCATCGACCGAGTGGTTGTAAATAAACTCATCATAGATACTCAATACAGTACAAACAAACGGAAAGCAAAGCATTTAGAGCAAATCTGCTGTAAATAAAATTGTTCATTATAATTAGGTCAAGAGATATCTACAAATAAGTCAACATGACCAAAGTGGTAAATTGACGCCTTAAGAAGTTATTGTCCTTTATAGAATTTATTTAATTTTTGTAAATTTGTGCAAAATATTTTCCACTGTCACTTCTGGGCCAAGTTCATTATAAGTAGAGATAATTGTAAGTAGCAAGATTGTTTAGTAAAGTAAGATCTACAAACGCATCATCAACACCAAAAAACAATTTTGTCAAGAATCCTTCTGTGTCCGTTGCTTAATATGCACATAGACCAGGGTGATCGATACAGGCTCTTTAGAGCCTATAGTTTATTATTATTTTTTTACTTTTTTCTTTTAGTATACATAATTAAGGCCTATAGAAAGATGAATGTCTAGAATTTTCAACCATATGAGATTGTTTTTTCATGAATTAATCCGGAGTAAAATAAACTAGTCAGGTTGAAAATTTAAAATATGCACCGTTTAGAAAAGGCTACATCTCTTTTTAATAATAACGAAATAATAACGAAGGAATATTAGAAAGGCCTTTTGTTAAGCATGAACATACATTTTAAAGAAGCTGTTGCACATGTCATACTGTAATGCATATTGTCAAAAGGTCAGGTAGTTAGTTTGTGTCTTAAAATGCGTCATTTGTACATTTTTTACAACCAATGACGACTTTTTCTAGAAAATATTGAAAAGAACTAAAAACAACATCTCTGTGGAAAGACCTTTTGGATTTATTCTGATTATATATATTTTTTTTAACTTTTTTTTCTTGCGCAGCGTTATTGTTTTAACAAGATGTCACTTTGAAATTTGGTATTTTATATCGAAAAAGAACATTCAGAATAGTAATACTTTTCTAATAATAGTTAGCAAAGGTAACAGGCTTATCGCTTGATACGCCAGACATGCGTTTCGTCTACATAAGACACATCAGTGACGCTCAGATGAAAATAGTTAGACTAAATAGCTAAACTCAAATCAAAACAGTTGGAAAAATAAAAAGCACAAAGCACCGAAAATTCTTCATCATTATGCCAATTTTGGTAATGGTAATTTGTGTATCAAGGGAAGAAAACTTTAGTGTTTTAAATGATTTAACACTTTACAGATATAAAGTTTATCCAAAAGTATCAAATATTGCTTGTTCTTTACCACTGGGGACACACTTCAAACAGTAGTACCACACCGACCTTATTTTTATACAAACTAGACATTTAATTTGGTACGACGGATTCGTGTTTGATATATATCAGTTAAGACAGCTAGATTGCCAAATCAAATATGTAAACCTCAGATTTGTGTACGGCGTCAAATCTGTGTCCGTTTCTCAAATATATGCTCCATCGCGGCGTCAATCGCTAATCAATGCCCGTAAAAAGTTATTCGGCCTCAAATATGTGTCCGATTGTTAAGCGTGACGTCATTCGCAAATACGTGTCCGTTAAAAAAGATAAGACCTCACATCTGTGTTATATTTTAAATCTTTTTACAGTTTGTGTCGCAATGCGCAAATTTATGTCCGTCTACTAAGTTCGGCCTTACAGGTTTTTTGTTTTATTTACTAAGTAGTCATTTCCCATAATTCAATATTCTAATGGCAAATTTTAGCGCATACACACAAGCTGTTTATAAGGGTGGACTGGTTGATTACACGGTATTGACGCAATAACATGCGTAACCTCATACATTTAGATTCTTGATCATAAAAGTAAAGCGATAAAAACTTTTTTTACCATTCTGTCCGAAAACGGCACTTTCGATTCGTCAACAAGTTTTATTTGCTCCCCGATTTTGATGTTCTGTTTTGGCCTTCGCAATCTGTACAATGTGAGGCATATCCACCCATACCCCTTGTGGATTTAGAATCTTTGAAATATCTTTGTTCCGCTTATTTGATACAATGTATCACTCATTTGGAATAGTGTCCTGCTGCGCCATCATTCCTTTTATGCAGTGACTTCATATACTAGATGAAGTTTTGTTATGTTTTACGTCGATGAAAGGACATAGATTAGAGCAAAACATCGCCATAGGTTTGAGTACATAAAGGACTTAGATTTGGAACGTCTATGACGCAATATTAAAAAAGACATAGATTCGAGGCCGGACATAGATTTGAGGCTACAAATATAATATCGAAAAAAAGTGAGAACAGAAAATTCCAAAATGTTTTATCAAAAACAGCAAAAAAAAAATTCACTGACAGAGTAAAATAACCAAACCATAACATGTTTCATCCATATCCTGCTCTATTTGCTTTTTCATTTTCATATTTCACTGGTTTGTGGTTAACGATGCATGCACTGTTATGTAAAAGGAGTAATGCTTTTAATTGTCATGATCCTGAACCAACTTGTGCCTGTAGTATACAACAGTACTGCAGAAATACAAACTGTTACCAAAGTAAGTTGTTTTTCTTTTTATCAATTAAAATCTGATTTTTCGATGCTTTAAACAATCCTTATAAATATCCTTTGGTTTAAGTTTTTCCAATTTATGTATTTGAAAATACGTGTTTATAAACATATATATTAATTCAGTAATTGACTTTATAGAAGATAAACTTGCATTACACATTTACTATTTATTTGTTATCTCTGTGATTTGATTGCAGAAAAAGGTCTTGGTCAGACATGCAGTTCTGGAATAGAGTGTTTGAATCAATTTTCATGCACAAGTGGGATTTGTCAATGTGCTACTCTTCAGTATTGGACAGGATCAACTTGTGTTGCAAGTAAGTTAAATTTCGGATTGGCAATTGCTAATTTTATGCTTATTTTTATGTATATAACCTGTTCTTTCAAAATTAAATTAAAGTGACTTTTCAATTTAATTGAAATAAAAAGAAAACTAGTATAAAGGTCATTTATATTTGAAAACATCGTGTGTCTGTATTTTCATTTGTGTTTTAAATTCCTGTTATAGTTTAATATAAGAGAAGCATACCAATGAGTTTGTACTCCTAAAAGACGATGTACCAGTCTATGTACTTTTTCGGTAAAACGAGGGTTCATAGCTCGATTAAAAATTACAGTAAAAAGCAAAATTGCAATTAGAAGCAATGCATTTACAATACTATATTTACAGAAAAGAGTATTGATGTAAACTGTAATGCTGATAATGAATGTATAAATCCCTTGCAATGTACAGCTGAGACCTGTCAATGTGCTATGAATCAGTACTGGACTGGTTCTACTTGTTCTGCAGGTATTTAATCCTATTATTTACAGATTTAAATAAAACGTACGTATATAATTGACAAATGATTTTGTTTACTAAAATAATAAAACAATTCCTACTGTTTCTAGATTTCGTATAAACGGTTGTGTTGATAAATTCATGGATGATTCATTTTCATATACCTGTATCTTTATTTCTTCAAAGACTAACAATCTAGTGTCGGTAATAATGTCACTTATTCTCATTAAACGATGAAAGTCACCCACCAAGTTGTATAATCTTGTTGTTGCAGTTTGTTTACTTGTATTGTTTTGACAGACAAAATTCTCAATAAAACATTTCTTAATCATTCACTATGATTAAGTGTTTCTGGTATTGGTTTTTGTTTTGTTATTTCTATCGCTGTTTAAATTCAAAAGTTAAAGGGATAGTAAATACGAATTTGACAAACTTATGATCAAGTTTTTTAAAGCTTCTAAAATCAAATATATGTAATAAAAAATAACAATAAGATCGCTAGGGTGTTTTTATAAGCTAAAAAAGTGTTGATAATTGACAATTCAAATCATGTTTCGTGCCTTTTCGTGCCTTTTCATGTCATTTATTATTCATCGAAATTTCTTCCCTAACTTTGCCGACTCAGTGAGTGAGATGACCAAGACATGAATATATATGAACATGTGCTTTTTGTATTCTTACGCGTTTTATAATTACTTTTGATTTAACGTACATATTTGACGTCATTTATCAAATTATGTAAACAAAAAATATAACAAAATCCTGAATATTATTCCAACCCAATATTCACCAACAACAGCAATATAATACAATTGTTTTTACATTTGTATGAAAAAACGTAAGATATGGATGTGTTTGTGAATTGAATCGGGGCCATCATGAAAGATACACTTGAAGAATAATATTAAATTGTAGGAAGTAAATTTCTAATTTGTACTCTCCCTTAAATTTGTAAACACATATTTTGGACAATAATGAAAGCGTCGCGATTTTATTTTCATGTGATCTGGAATATTTTAGAAATGTCGTATTTTCGGCTTCTCCTGTATGATTATGTATGACTTTGCCTAAGTGAAACGTGTTTTTAAGTGATTTTTTTTTACCGATCTCATCGCTTTTATTTATTTTCAATTTACACTAACTTGTCTGCATCTTTTTTTTGTTACTTTTCTCGCGCACACTGTAAATTTACGTTCCATGTCCGCGATAACATCCCCCTGCTAGACAATTTTTTCTTCCAAACACAATGTGCGATTGCGCATTGAAACTTTGGAGTTAAGGTCAACATACGTCATACATTTCCTATAAATAAGGGTTGGCTTAACATCGATTTATAATAAAAAGATGTGGTATGATTGCCAATGAAACAACTGTCCACAAGAGACCAAAATGACACAGAAATTAACAACTACATGTCACCGTACAACCTTCAACAATGAGCAAAGCCCATACCACAAAGTCAGATATAAAAGGCCCTGAGATGACAATGTAAAATAATTTAAACTAGAAAAAAAATTATTGTCTGGTAGACAAAAAATAAATTGAAAAGCTTATGAATGCTTAATGAAAAGTAACAAGTGATGCTATTAATCATATACTTTTTGTACAAAATTCGGCATGAAGGTTAAAAAAGTATTTTTAATAAAATTGGTAGCCACTATCCGTAAAAGGTTTGAATTGGCAGATATTGAAAAAAATGCAGACCTACCGAAATTAAAGCGAGTAGTACATAACGTCCACTGATACCAAATAATTTTTGACATTTGTCTTTAACATTTTTTTTTAAATTGACAGTCAAATTTCAAACAGAAATATATCAGTTTGACGTTCCACCAAAACTATATCCAGGTCTGATATTATTTACACGCTTTTGATACATTTTTTTTTAAACAACAGCTATTTACATTTTAATCAATATCTGCAAATCATAATTGTTTCGGCTGTTAGATAAAAACAAAGTACAACATGGAGTCATTATCCGGTTTTCCAGTAATTTCAAAATATCCAAAGTATTCATTACCTTTAACAGTTTAATATTATGTCTGATACATTTATACAGAAATAGTATTGTTGTTATTGGTTTTGGTAGGCGACTTACTTATGTAGTAATTGCGCCTTAAATTCATATAACATAAGTATTATGTATATATACTTTCAGTCCTTAATTTATTTTTAGTAATACGTTTTGGCGAGTTTTATGTCAAACTATGGCGAACATGGTTGACTGAATTACTCAGAAATATATATCATATATGTTGAGAGACAAAAAACAAAACTACAAAAAAACACATAACAGAAGATACATGTAATAGGAAAATGAAAAAAAAAGCAAATGATAGTCCCAAATGAAATGCTTTATTTATTGATAGGTGTCATAAAATTGTTTAAAAATGTAATCTGGTTATTCACCTTTGTGTCGTCTGTGATATACTTATAAAAAAAAAGTATATTCAGAAACATGTAACAAGACATGTGCTAGTTAAATGCAACCAATGTTAGGACGTCTCCCTCAATTGATGTAGCAAATAATGACTCCTTAAAGTAAGGATTGGTTGAAGTTATTCCTTTTCCATAACTGCAAGTTGCGTCAATTTATTCCAAATAAATTTCCAAAGACATACTGGTATTTAGTGATTCCTCATTCCCTGACGAGAAAAAAAACACTTCCGTCATTGAACGAGGAATCACCCCTACCTACACCCTTAATCGCCTATTTAGATATATATATATATATATATAATATATATATATATATATATATATATAATATATAAATGGAGCAAAAATAGAAAAATATGAAAAAAAGTTTACCAGTATATTATTAAAACAATACATTGTTTGATTTTGTTGTAAGTACAGAGAATGTCAGCGAAACAGAAGTGCTGGGATGTGCATATATATAATTATACAATAATCTGTGTGTGTTTGTCTAACTGACATCATCTAGTACAAATTTTAGATTTTATCATTTTATTGTTATAGAAAAGGATTTAACTCTTGTTACTATTCTAATAATGTATGAGCGTAGTGATTGTGTTTGTGTTTGTTTATTTTTCTTATTTTCTATCAATATGAATATGACTATAGTTGTCAGTTTATGACAATCGGAGAAGACATATTGTATTTTCCTATAATCTTTAAACATATAACATTAAATAATTAAGATAAATGTTAGTGGCACTTTCATAAAAAGAAAAGCGTGTAGCAAATGTTTCTATTGTTAAATATCTGAGCATAGTGTTTTGTGTTTGTTGTCTTAAAAGATATGACTGCAATTTTTCATTGTATAGAATTTTAAAGTGATGTTGTATTATCCCTCAATATGCACTGTTAACTTATCTAGTATACTAATCTTCAATAGATCAGCGTTAAAATTGAATGTTGATACTTGTTAAAATTAAATGCGTGCATTTCATGGTCAATTAGTACTGGTGTTTGAAAGGTGAATGATTTACTGATGTATGACACAGGTAGAAAAAGTCTGTTTGATTACGCTCAATGGACTGACACAAAGGTGAAGTGTGCATTGCACTTGTGACTTGCTTGTGCTTATTATATATATATTTAAAAAGGAAATTATTTCATAATCGGGTGAGTTTTTCATTTATCTTTAATCTTGCTGGTTGTATACTGACTTTATGAAATAATTTAACTTCGGGACCGTCTGAGAAATAATTCATATACACTAGTTCCAAATACATTATTATTTGTTGTATAATCTCTAAACTAAAGCTAAATGACACTTATACATGTAGTTGAGAGTCTTCCTATTTTCTTATAAGTATATTAGTTTCCCGTAGATAGTTATGCACGGGACTAAAGGTGTGTTTGTAACCGGATAGCAGGTGTTTCAATGAGAGATCTACGACTCCCTTATTTTTAAGCTGATCAAACATATGTTTACGTTGCGCATCATATTTTGAGCAGACTAATAGAAAGTGTACAACATCGTCTGTGACTTTGCAGTTTTCACAAATTTCACTCGGGCTTTTCTCTATTTTGTGAAGATATTTATTTACATTAATAGAGCCAGATCTTAATCTGTAAATTATTCGTTCATTTTCTCTATTCATTGGTGGAATAGTAATCTTAAATGATACATTATTTTGGAAGGAGTGTAGTAATCTTCCCTTTGTGTTATCTTACCACTGTTTTTGCCAAATTTGTTTTAAAATGTTTTTTGTTAAACATTTGATGTCTTCTTTATAAAGGGGAATATGACAATCTACTGTATCTTTATTAAGAGCGACTTTTGCAGTCTGGTCTGCAATTTCGTTTCCTAAAATTCCGACGTGGCTTGGGATCCACTCAAATATTACGTTACTACCTAGTTTGACTAACTGGTTGTATAAAAATATAATGTCATACAATAAATAATTTTTTACCTTAAATAAATTACTCTTTAAGGCCTGGAGAGCTGATAAAGAGTCGACAAACACAATAACATTAATTGGTTTAAATTCTTCTAACCATATAAGATACAGAAATATTGCCATAAGCTCACAAGTGAAAATTGACATATTCTTAGGCAGTTTGAAACCTTTTTTTATTCCCATTTCAGGTATTCCAAATGCACATGAGGTTTTATTAGAATTTGGATCTTTAAATTCGTCTGTATCGAAATAGTATTATATATTGCGTGCATATAATGTAAATATGTCATATGACGGCATAAATAGTTTGAATAAAAATGCTAGTCATTGAGTGATTATAGTTTATGACATTACTATTTCTTTACCAATGCTTTAGTCTTCGAAAACAAAATGCATCTACAGGTTTTAATACATTGCTATTTGCTATGAATAAGCGTTCACTAAGGGCGGGTTTTCTTTATTTTGCATTGGATAAAGAAATTGTTATTTTAGATTAATTGAGTCAGTTTCAAAAAACAAACTATTTAATTTAAGAGAACTTATAATTTGATATTGATGTTTAGAAAAAAGTGTGAATGAAACATGCACTGCTAATAAAGAATGTGCCAGTACACTGAATTGTTCAAGTGGGCGTTGTCAATGTTCTACAAATCAGTATTGGACAGGATCAGCTTGTACTGCACGTGAGTTTGGTTTTTTTATTATTCATAGCTTATTACATTTAAATGCAGTACATATGTTTTCTTATAAATTTCTCCATTTATTTTATTACATTTCCAAACAACACATACAAACAAACCGACAAACATACAGGTCAACGAACGCTATTTATCAAACACTAGGTCAGCATATATATCTATCTTTCAAAATTGCCCATTATATTAAAAATTTATAAAGTATCCAATGTTTTTTTCAAGATTTTGTTTAACCCAATTTTGTAATGATGAATACATGTTTTCATTTCACTAAAACACAAGTCGATAATTGCCAAGATTCCTCAATCGAAATATACTCATAACGATTTTTGTCCTAAATCTTAACCCTTTCCGTTTCAATTCTAATCATAATAATAACAAAAAGTAACACATAATGACAAACGTAATCAATTAATGTAAGGTACCTAACTCTATGTTTTGTCCACAGAAAAGAGTGTGTCTGTAAACTGTAATGCTGATACAGAATGTCTTAGACCAATGACATGTGCAGGGGGAACATGTGAATGTTCTGTTAATCAGCGATGGACAGGGTTGACATGTGTTGCATGTAAGTAGAATCTTCATAAAGAAGTTATGATAAAAATTGAAAATGCACATTTAATTCTTATACAACAATTCTATCACAGTTATTACCGGATGGTAGTTTTTGCATATTTTTACCATCCCCTATATAGTTTCCAAATGTTTAACAAACAAACACACAGCAATACGCATGGTAAAACATGATTTAACAATTTAAGAGCTATGAGATCTACTGACAGAAAACCTCCTGACCTCATTCAAACTTATCGAAAGACTATATCTTCACAACATGAGATGGTTCCTATGGTTCAGTTCTTTCTTTGTATTATATTTGTCATCAGTGTCTGGTGTTCCAACAAGCGTCACTCTTAGTCCGAAAAGCAGAAGTATTCAGATTTCATGGAGTAAGCCGGTTGAATCACAAAGTACCATACAAGGATACCGTGTACGAGTTCTATTAAATAGTGAGTGTGTAGTAGAAGTACTCCTTGTTTGTAGTACTGGGTGTACTAATAAGGTAAGTATTTTGTTAGTAAAGATTTCTTTGTTAGCGAAACATATTAACACAAAAGCCACAATTACTATCAATAAATTTGATTCTAGAAGTTTCTCCCCCTTCGGATTTTACATTTTGATTATCATCATGTTTGTGTTCAAAGGAAACGTTTGAAAACCATTAAAATTACCAGTTTGTTTTAACATGTTTAATGTAAAAAAAAAATAGTAAGTTTTTTTCTACCGTAAGGTTATGAAATTACATGTAGTAGGCGCAATTGTAAATATTATTCTCTGAATGAATCAACTTTCCGTATACACTTTGAAAACACGATATTTTCAAACAAAATGAAATATTTCGAAAACTCATAGTAAAGAACCATAGTTTGGGTTATTTAGAGTGCCTAAGTCTCATAAAATGTTTTATGAACAAATACAAAAACTTATCTTCCTATCCTAACTAATTTACTCATAATGTTCTAATCTGTTAATAGTTGCAGGTCTGCAAGACAAACATTTTTGCTTTAATTACAGCTGATACAGCATGTGTGCTCTGCAGACACTAGACAGGTTCGAGAAAGTAGAAGAAGTATTGAACTGATGGAACCAATATCATATGAAATAAACCAATTACTACCATATAAAGATTATATCGTGTTGCTAAATGCGATAAATGACACTGGTGATGGTAAAATAAGTGAAACATCAGTAAGAACTGATTCCGAAGGTATGCATTTTGATTAAAGTAACGGTATTTATTGCATGTAAGAACTTGCCGGACCATAATAGAATAAACTTAGAAGATAAATTTCGGCTGATGTCATTCATGTTTGATTTGGCTATTTCAAAATCTCTTATATATAGGTATTCATATGTTATATATTTTTAATATTTTGTTGACAGTTCCCCAAAAGCCGTTGAATGTATCTGCTTCTGTTGTAAGTTCAAATGAAGTAAAAGTAACATGGAAGCTACAAGGACCAAAACCAGGGATAACTACATATCATATCAAAGTTTATGAATTGGTTTTAAATGCTGAACCAGCTTTTGTAAGAGGAGAAAACGTAACTGGTAATTATGTCTTGTTTCTATGTATGCTCGCTACTCATTTCAGGTCAGAGGTTCTGAAATGACCTTAATCGTGGATTCTCAAAATCACACATGTTAACGTCAAAATAATCGGGACCAAAACCGTTTAAATTTTACGTTTCCTGAGAGAGAAAACTGAAGTTGATACTTTTGGTAAAGTGTGACTCTTGCTCAGATTTTAATTCACAAAATGTCACAACTTATCCTACGCCTCAAACTTTATAAGCTTCTCAATAACATGAATTGTTATGGAATGTAAATAGAGGACATTGAAGAAAAGGTTCAGAACTGCAATACAAGTTTAAAAAGGTGATATCCATAAAAACTAATAAACCCAATTTCTGAAAACGTGAACATAACTGTCATATTCCTGACATGGTACACAGATTTTTCGAAGAAAATGGTAAGTTAAACCTGGTTTTAAAGCAATCTCCCACTTATACGACAGTTTTTGTTATAGTTCCGTTATAATTTTTAATAAGTTTTAATAAGTTTTAATGAGCAACCCATACCATACAGACATACTAGTTTAATAATGTAATAATAACTAAGACCAATCAGCCAACACTGTGTACACATACGTCATAGACATACAACACAACTGACTAAAATATTTAAACCACAAAAAGTAAAGTAAATAGTAATTACTCATCAAAGATGTCAACACCAAAATCGTGTACGCCAGACGCGCGTTTTTGTCATTTATAATATATACTGTATATAGTGTACACTTATTCGATAAAGTGAACAAAATGGAATCAGCACAGATATATTTTGTCAAAATCGCACCTCAGGACACACCTGCACAAGGAATAGGTTGACGAGTAAAAACCCGGTAGCAGGGTGCATAAATTATCAGTCAAAATTTTATTAAAACAAATAACGGAGAAACTAAAAAAAAGGATGAAACACAATGAAAGATGCATTGATAGCTTGTCATCATAATTTCCTTGATGTAAATCGTGGAAAACGAAAGTTGTCTATTTACACGCAATAGATAAAATTGACCTTGCGAAAAGTTGTTCAGTTTGATAGCATTGTTGAATTGCCATTTACGGTAGGTAAATGAATATACTCATAATGTGGAACATAAAGTTACCGTCTATTATACTTGAAAGTATGATAAATTAGACACTCGACAATATCTGGATAAGAAGTATATCAATGTAAAATGGACACACAACAAATTCGAAATGTGTACCCAATTTTAATCTTTAGAATAATAATATATTAAGAGACATACAACAGTTCCTGTTTTTTAATTAGTTTTTTTCAGGTATGTTTAGTAAGTTGGAAACATTTTCAAAGTTACCTTTATTCTTATTCTTTTACTGTTTATTATTGTACATGCTACTAAGTTAAGTATCACCACAACTGTGAACAAGTTATTTGGTAAGCTGATAAAATTTCTTTTGAATTGCGGGTTTTAAAAGTGAGAAGCCTAGGGATAACAGAACATTTTTTTTGGTTATAAACTTCTTTTTTTTGTTATTTAAAGGATTTAATAAGCAGATCGCTGAGTTGTCTGGACTAGAGGCATTTTGGAATTATACGTTTACAGTAGTTGCTACGACAGATAAAGGCAACGGTGAACGGTCAGATATGTCAGCTGTAGTAACAACATATCAAGATGGTAAATATAAATATTATTCAAATTTCCTCAAAAAGATATATTTGACATCGATCATTAATAATATAAAACTGTGTTTTTATCTAGACATAATATTCTTAATTAATATTTATACACAATACACTCATCAGCGTGCAAAAGCTTACATTAGAAATATCTACACAAGTAACAGTTCAATAAATTAATATATACTGATATGATTTACAATTCATTTGTTTTGTTGAAACGATATTTAACTTTAATTTATAAGTGAGGAACCTCAACACCTCTCCTTTATCTCTCCTTTTTGATTTTACTTGTATAAGTTTAATTATATAATAAGTTTGGTAACATTCAGTTTCTTTAGTTTGTTTCTAACATTTCAGCATATAAAGAATATATATTTGAGTTTTGACTTTATATCATGTACATTGCTTCATTGTCTTATTTATCATTATTGTAAATGTGAATGATATTTGTGTATGAAGCTCAATAATGGACAAACATTTTGAAATTGATGACATGATTCTTGGTTTTAAGCGGGAACGCTGTCTGCGATTGTTTTTATTAAAAAAAAATATGCTTTCACAGCTCCTGGAAAAGTGACGAATTTTGTAATAAAAAGACCATCAACGATATCGACAACAATGGAAGTTTCCTGGTCTATACCATTATTAAAAGACAGAAACGGTATCATTAAGGATTATACGATTAACTATAACATCAGTGGGGTATGTGTTTTATATTGATTTTATTATTTTATGCATTACAATGTTCGAGGATAACGTTCCAAAGGATTTCATTTAAATGAAATTTGATATCATAGCGTCTAATGTATTTTCTTTTAATAAGCACATGCATACTTTAGAACAAATGGTAAATGCTAAATTACAATGCAATCCTAAATGATGTTTTGAGTACAATTGAATGAGCATGAAATGAAATTTACTATAGAATATATCATTTAAGCATTATCTACGGTGCATATAGTATTTTTCAAAGTAGAGAAGGTTCAGGCAAAAACTCTCAATATTTTTACAAGTTATATAATTTTAAACATTTTTGAACTACATGAAATTCATCATCGAAGAGGAATAAATTCATTGTCGAAAGAGATATATGGTCCATAAAAACTGGTACCGTTAATGTTTTAACCAATTAGAGTCCTAATAATCGATTAGACATACGATTGTTTGTGTCTTCATTCCCTTGTACTTTCTTCTATCAAAAAGTCAAATCAAGGTAACAAGTATAAATTGAGGGAATCGCTTGAACTTTAGAATATGCTCTAGGACAAAAATAATTAAGAATTCGAAACCAAAGATATATGCAATATTAGGTCAAGGTTCTACCGAGTCCTTCCCCAGTTTTGCGCCGAGTACAAAAAGATTATATTTTTATGACATTGAATGACCTAATATTGTTTTTATTCTACAACTTAAATTAATACATTGATAGCTAGTTGCATTCTCAACACGTTTTATGAGCTGATAAAAACAAAGAAAACACAAAGAAAATTTCAATCTAACAATATCAGCATTTTATGCCCATACCGAAATTAGTCAGGAATAAAAAAAATCTTTTCAATTCGATTGATTGACAAAAGTTGATTTCTGGACCTACCTTTCTGACTTTACCATATAATTTTGTTTTTTGCTAATGCTTTTTATCTATTCAAATGAAACCTTTGTATTGAAATATTTGCAAATAACTAAATTATGAACTGATATTAGCATTATGTGTTATAAGCTAAGATAATACTGTGATATTTCTAAGATATAATAGCATCTGGACAAATTTGTAATATCAACTAATTAATTTTGATAAAAGGTTAGAAGCACTAGTAAGTGAATAAAATTACACGCCTTTTAAAACGTTTTCAAAAAGGACATGCAAATATATCACTACGATCGATATTCCATTGAATTTACATTTTGCTATATACTCCTGTCAATTTATATGTAGACAACAACGACAGAAACAATAGCTGCAGAATATGAAAATTTTCAAAAATTGTATTACATAACACCAGACAGACATTATCAAATTGAGGTGAGTTTTATGTGAAAATAGTCAGACGATACGAGTTATGCATTTAAAATTTAGTCAAAGAATATATGAATATATTTTTATAACTTTAAGATTTAATAATATATATTGTTCATGGACCATCCTTCTTTTGAAGTGTGTTTAGTTGCTCACAAAAAATGCCATATGCGAATAACGATCAATTTGTTTTAAAAGTTTATCGCTTATTGTCGATATCAGGGATCGAGGAAAAAAATTGTCAAAATAAAAGAAGGGTGATCTGAAGTTCGGAAAGAAATATTGGAGATGAGGGAGGCTATAACAAAACAAAAATTTTATGTTGAATTTTTTTAAATTTAGAATTCGTATTGAAATGCATACATGACTTTGCGACTAAATTAGTAGCAACATTTAAATTAGTAACTAGCGTTTGAAAGAACTATATATAATGTTGCTTTTTGGTTTGTTTAAAAACGTGTTTGTTAAATGCCTAGAATACATATAAATAGTTCACCTCGTCGGGTCCACTACGTAAATACAGTGTATGTATCGTTGATACACAGCTGTTCGCTTCGATATAAGTAAGGAGTCAAACCACATAATTCAAAACGGATATACAGATGGCAAAATCAAAAGTTCAAGCATATTCAACAATGAATAAAAACTGTTATATTCCTGACTTAGTACTGACATTTTCGTATGTAGAAAAAGGTGCATGGAACCAGTTTTTATAGCTAGCTTAACCTCGCACTTGTATGACCCTCGCATAAAATTCCATTATATTGACAGCGATGTGTGAACAAAACAAACACACGTAAAAAGTAAAAAATGTCAAAATAGAGGTACAACAGTCAATATTGTGTTAGGATTTTAATTCCTATAAACACAACCAATTATGTAACAAAACAACATACTAGTATAGACAAAAAACATAGCAAAAATGAAGCTAGAATACAAAAATGAACCAGCCACAACAACACAATGATTGAATGTATAAATACCGAGCTACGTCAACTAGATATCACCTAAAATAGAATTAACATTTAAAGTTATAATGGAAAAGGACAAAAAAGGACAAGTAAAAGAACACTACAACACTTTATTAAAATGATAAACGACGTCATTGCTCAGAATCTATACTTAAAGATCATCGTGTATTATTTGTGAGGTTTAAACGGAATATTTATCAACAAAGTCTTTGTAACTTCCGATGAAGTTTTTTTAGAAATAGGACGAGACGTTCGTTGACATACTCTGAGTCTTTACTGAGTCGCAGCTGCACGCTCTTGAATACAGAATAATTTGGGAAATTTGTATCCAATATTCAGTTGAAGTTGGTATATTACTACTTAAGTGGGGAAAATTAAAAACGTCTCGTTTGTCGTTAACAAGAATGAGAACGATTGTAAACAGAATTGTACCGACCGCCATATTTTCTAAGCCTTTATTAATTTCTCATTAAGCTTGTGTTTTATTATTTTTGTATGGCAGTGAGTCGATGATTATTAGTTTTCTTAAACAAACTGTTTATCTGTCTGTCTGAACCAGCTGGTGGTCTTCGTCATCCTCAGATCAACGATACACAGGTAAAATAGCTACGGACGTTTCACGGCCGTGGTAATAAACGTCCGTAAAACATCCGTAAAACTGGTTCCATGCACCTTTTTCTACATACGAAAATGTCAGTACTAAGTCAGGAATATAACAGTTTTTATTCATTGTTGAATATGCTTGAACTTTTGATTTTGCCATCTGTATATCCGTTTTGAATTATGTGGTTTGACTCCTTACTTATATCGAAGCGAACAGCTGTGTATCAACGATACATACACTGTATTTACGTAGTGGACCCGACGAGGTGAACTATTTATATGTATTCTAGGCATTTAACAAACACGTTTTTAAACAAACCAAAAAGCAACATTATATATAGTTCTTTCAAACGCTAGTTACTAATTTAAATGTTGCTACTAATTTAGTCGCAAAGTCATGTATGCATTTCAATACGAATTCTAAATTTAAAAAAATTCAACATAAAATTTTTGTTTTGTTATAGCCTCCCTCATCTCCAATATTTCTTTCCGAACTTCAGATCACCCTTCTTTTATTTTGACAAATTTTTTCCTCGATCCCTGATATCGACAATAAGCGATAAACTTTTAAAACAAATTGATCGTTATTCGCATATGGCATTTTTTGTGAGCAACTAAACACACTTCAAAAGAAGGATGGTCCATGAACAATATATATTATTAAATCTTAAAGTTATAAAAATATATTCATATATTCTTTGACTAAATTTTAAATGCATAACTCGTATCGTCTGACTATTTTCACATAAAACTCACCTCAATTTGATAATGTCTGTCTGGTGTTATGTAATACAATTTTTGAAAATTTTCATATTCTGCAGCTATTGTTTCTGTCGTTGTTGTCTACATATAAATTGACAGGAGTATATAGCAAAATGTAAATTCAATGGAATATCGATCGTAGTGATATATTTGCATGTCCTTTTTGAAAACGTTTTAAAAGGCGTGTAATTTTATTCACTTACTAGTGCTTCTAACCTTTTATCAAAATTAATTAGTTGATATTACAAATTTGTCCAGATGCTATTATATCTTAGAAATATCACAGTATTATCTTAGCTTATAACACATAATGCTAATATCAGTTCATAATTTAGTTATTTGCAAATATTTCAATACAAAGGTTTCATTTGAATAGATAAAAAGCATTAGCAAAAAACAAAATTATATGGTAAAGTCAGAAAGGTAGGTCCAGAAATCAACTTTTGTCAATCAATCGAATTGAAAAGATTTTTTTTATTCCTGACTAATTTCGGTATGGGCATAAAATGCTGATATTGTTAGATTGAAATTTTCTTTGTGTTTTCTTTGTTTTTATCAGCTCATAAAACGTGTTGAGAATGCAACTAGCTATCAATGTATTAATTTAAGTTGTAGAATAAAAACAATATTAGGTCATTCAATGTCATAAAAATATAATCTTTTTGTACTCGGCGCAAAACTGGGGAAGGACTCGGTAGAACCTTGACCTAATATTGCATATATCTTTGGTTTCGAATTCTTAATTATTTTTGTCCTAGAGCATATTCTAAAGTTCAAGCGATTCCCTCAATTTATACTTGTTACCTTGATTTGACTTTTTGATAGAAGAAAGTACAAGGGAATGAAGACACAAACAATCGTATGTCTAATCGATTATTAGGACTCTAATTGGTTAAAACATTAACGGTACCAGTTTTTATGGACCATATATCTCTTTCGACAATGAATTTATTCCTCTTCGATGATGAATTTCATGTAGTTCAAAAATGTTTAAAATTATATAACTTGTAAAAATATTGAGAGTTTTTGCCTGAACCTTCTCTACTTTGAAAAATACTATATGCACCGTAGATAATGCTTAAATGATATATTCTATAGTAAATTTCATTTCATGCTCATTCAATTGTACTCAAAACATCATTTAGGATTGCATTGTAATTTAGCATTTACCATTTGTTCTAAAGTATGCATGTGCTTATTAAAAGAAAATACATTAGACGCTATGATATCAAATTTCATTTAAATGAAATCCTTTGGAACGTTATCCTCGAACATTGTAATGCATAAAATAATAAAATCAATATAAAACACATACCCCACTGATGTTATAGTTAATCGTATAATCCTTAATGATACCGTTTCTGTCTTTTAATAATGGTATAGACCAGGAAACTTCCATTGTTGTCGATATCGTTGATGGTCTTTTTATTACAAAATTCGTCACTTTTCCAGGAGCTGTGAAAGCATATTTTTTTTTAATAAAAACAATCGCAGACAGCGTTCCCGCTTAAAACCAAGAATCATGTCATCAATTTCAAAATGTTTGTCCATTATTGAGCTTCATACACAAATATCATTCACATTTACAATAATGATAAATAAGACAATGAAGCAATGTACATGATATAAAGTCAAAACTCAAATATATATTCTTTATATGCTGAAATGTTAGAAACAAACTAAAGAAACTGAATGTTACCAAACTTATTATATAATTAAACTTATACAAGTAAAATCAAAAAGGAGAGATAAAGGAGAGGTGTTGAGGTTCCTCACTTATAAATTAAAGTTAAATATCGTTTCAACAAAACAAATGAATTGTAAATCATATCAGTATATATTAATTTATTGAACTGTTACTTGTGTAGATATTTCTAATGTAAGCTTTTGCACGCTGATGAGTGTATTGTGTATAAATATTAATTAAGAATATTATGTCTAGATAAAAACACAGTTTTATATTATTAATGATCGATGTCAAATATATCTTTTTGAGGAAATTTGAATAATATTTATATTTACCATCTTGATATGTTGTTACTACAGCTGACATATCTGACCGTTCACCGTTGCCTTTATCTGTCGTAGCAACTACTGTAAACGTATAATTCCAAAATGCCTCTAGTCCAGACAACTCAGCGATCTGCTTATTAAATCCTTTAAATAACAAAAAAAAGAAGTTTATAACCAAAAAAAATGTTCTGTTATCCCTAGGCTTCTCACTTTTAAAACCCGCAATTCAAAAGAAATTTTATCAGCTTACCAAATAACTTGTTCACAGTTGTGGTGATACTTAACTTAGTAGCATGTACAATAATAAACAGTAAAAGAATAAGAATAAAGGTAACTTTGAAAATGTTTCCAACTTACTAAACATACCTGAAAAAAACTAATTAAAAAACAGGAACTGTTGTATGTCTCTTAATATATTATTATTCTAAAGATTAAAATTGGGTACACATTTCGAATTTGTTGTGTGTCCATTTTACATTGATATACTTCTTATCCAGATATTGTCGAGTGTCTAATTTATCATACTTTCAAGTATAATAGACGGTAACTTTATGTTCCACATTATGAGTATATTCATTTACCTACCGTAAATGGCAATTCAACAATGCTATCAAACTGAACAACTTTTCGCAAGGTCAATTTTATCTATTGCGTGTAAATAGACAACTTTCGTTTTCCACGATTTACATCAAGGAAATTATGATGACAAGCTATCAATGCATCTTTCATTGTGTTTCATCCTTTTTTTTAGTTTCTCCGTTATTTGTTTTAATAAAATTTTGACTGATAATTTATGCACCCTGCTACCGGGTTTTTACTCGTCAACCTATTCCTTGTGCAGGTGTGTCCTGAGGTGCGATTTTGACAAAATATATCTGTGCTGATTCCATTTTGTTCACTTTATCGAATAAGTGTACACTATATACAGTATATATTATAAATGACAAAAACGCGCGTCTGGCGTACACGATTTTGGTGTTGACATCTTTGATGAGTAATTACTATTTACTTTACTTTTTGTGGTTTAAATATTTTAGTCAGTTGTGTTGTATGTCTATGACGTATGTGTACACAGTGTTGGCTGATTGGTCTTAGTTATTATTACATTATTAAACTAGTATGTCTGTATGGTATGGGTTGCTCATTAAAACTTATTAAAACTTATTAAAAATTATAACGGAACTATAACAAAAACTGTCGTATAAGTGGGAGATGGCTTTAAAACCAGGTTTAACTTACCATTTTCTTCGAAAAATCTGTGTACCATGTCAGGAATATGACAGTTATGTTCACGTTTTCAGAAATTGGGTTTATTAGTTTTTATGGATATCACCTTTTTAAACTTGTATTGCAGTTCTGAACCTTTTCTTCAATGTCCTCTATTTACATTCCATAACAATTCATGTTATTGAGAAGCTTATAAAGTTTGAGGCGTAGGATAAGTTGTGACATTTTGTGAATTAAAATCTGAGCAAGAGTCACACTTTACCAAAAGTATCAACTTCAGTTTTCTCTCTCAGGAAACGTAAAATTTAAACGGTTTTGGTCCCGATTATTTTGACGTTAACATGTGTGATTTTGAGAATCCACGATTAAGGTCATTTCAGAACCTCTGACCTGAAATGAGTAGCGAGCATACATAGAAACAAGACATAATTACCAGTTACGTTTTCTCCTCTTACAAAAGCTGGTTCAGCATTTAAAACCAATTCATAAACTTTGATATGATATGTAGTTATCCCTGGTTTTGGTCCTTGTAGCTTCCATGTTACTTTTACTTCATTTGAACTTACAACAGAAGCAGATACATTCAACGGCTTTTGGGGAACTGTCAACAAAATATTAAAAATATATAACATATGAATACCTATATATAAGAGATTTTGAAATAGCCAAATCAAACATGAATGACATCAGCCGAAATTTATCTTCTAAGTTTATTCTATTATGGTCCGGCAAGTTCTTACATGCAATAAATACCGTTACTTTAATCAAAATGCATACCTTCGGAATCAGTTCTTACTGATGTTTCACTTATTTTACCATCACCAGTGTCATTTATCGCATTTAGCAACACGATATAATCTTTATATGGTAGTAATTGGTTTATTTCATATGATATTGGTTCCATCAGTTCAATACTTCTTCTACTTTCTCGAACCTGTCTAGTGTCTGCAGAGCACACATGCTGTATCAGCTGTAATTAAAGCAAAAATGTTTGTCTTGCAGACCTGCAACTATTAACAGATTAGAACATTATGAGTAAATTAGTTAGGATAGGAAGATAAGTTTTTGTATTTGTTCATAAAACATTTTATGAGACTTAGGCACTCTAAATAACCCAAACTATGGTTCTTTACTATGAGTTTTCGAAATATTTCATTTTGTTTGAAAATATCGTGTTTTCAAAGTGTATACGGAAAGTTGATTCATTCAGAGAATAATATTTACAATTGCGCCTACTACATGTAATTTCATAACCTTACGGTAGAAAAAAACTTACTATTTTTTTTTACATTAAACATGTTAAAACAAACTGGTAATTTTAATGGTTTTCAAACGTTTCCTTTGAACACAAACATGATGATAATCAAAATGTAAAATCCGAAGGGGGAGAAACTTCTAGAATCAAATTTATTGATAGTAATTGTGGCTTTTGTGTTAATATGTTTCGCTAACAAAGAAATCTTTACTAACAAAATACTTACCTTATTAGTACACCCAGTACTACAAACAAGGAGTACTTCTACTACACACTCACTATTTAATAGAACTCGTACACGGTATCCTTGTATGGTACTTTGTGATTCAACCGGCTTACTCCATGAAATCTGAATACTTCTGCTTTTCGGACTAAGAGTGACGCTTGTTGGAACACCAGACACTGATGACAAATATAATACAAAGAAAGAACTGAACCATAGGAACCATCTCATGTTGTGAAGATATAGTCTTTCGATAAGTTTGAATGAGGTCAGGAGGTTTTCTGTCAGTAGATCTCATAGCTCTTAAATTGTTAAATCATGTTTTACCATGCGTATTGCTGTGTGTTTGTTTGTTAAACATTTGGAAACTATATAGGGGATGGTAAAAATATGCAAAAACTACCATCCGGTAATAACTGTGATAGAATTGTTGTATAAGAATTAAATGTGCATTTTCAATTTTTATCATAACTTCTTTATGAAGATTCTACTTACATGCAACACATGTCAACCCTGTCCATCGCTGATTAACAGAACATTCACATGTTCCCCCTGCACATGTCATTGGTCTAAGACATTCTGTATCAGCATTACAGTTTACAGACACACTCTTTTCTGTGGACAAAACATAGAGTTAGGTACCTTACATTAATTGATTACGTTTGTCATTATGTGTTACTTTTTGTTATTATTATGATTAGAATTGAAACGGAAAGGGTTAAGATTTAGGACAAAAATCGTTATGAGTATATTTCGATTGAGGAATCTTGGCAATTATCGACTTGTGTTTTAGTGAAATGAAAACATGTATTCATCATTACAAAATTGGGTTAAACAAAATCTTGAAAAAAACATTGGATACTTTATAAATTTTTAATATAATGGGCAATTTTGAAAGATAGATATATATGCTGACCTAGTGTTTGATAAATAGCGTTCGTTGACCTGTATGTTTGTCGGTTTGTTTGTATGTGTTGTTTGGAAATGTAATAAAATAAATGGAGAAATTTATAAGAAAACATATGTACTGCATTTAAATGTAATAAGCTATGAATAATAAAAAAACCAAACTCACGTGCAGTACAAGCTGATCCTGTCCAATACTGATTTGTAGAACATTGACAACGCCCACTTGAACAATTCAGTGTACTGGCACATTCTTTATTAGCAGTGCATGTTTCATTCACACTTTTTTCTAAACATCAATATCAAATTATAAGTTCTCTTAAATTAAATAGTTTGTTTTTTGAAACTGACTCAATTAATCTAAAATAACAATTTCTTTATCCAATGCAAAATAAAGAAAACCCGCCCTTAGTGAACGCTTATTCATAGCAAATAGCAATGTATTAAAACCTGTAGATGCATTTTGTTTTCGAAGACTAAAGCATTGGTAAAGAAATAGTAATGTCATAAACTATAATCACTCAATGACTAGCATTTTTATTCAAACTATTTATGCCGTCATATGACATATTTACATTATATGCACGCAATATATAATACTATTTCGATACAGACGGATTTAAAGATCCAAATTCTAATAAAACCTCATGTGCATTTGGAATACCTGAAATGGGAATAAAAAAAGGTTTCAAACTGCCTAAGAATATGTCAATTTTCACTTGTGAGCTTATGGCAATATTTCTGTATCTTATATGGTTAGAAGAATTTAAACCAATTAATGTTATTGTGTTTGTCGACTCTTTATCAGCTCTCCAGGCCTTAAAGAGTAATTTATTTAAGGTAAAAAATTATTTATTGTATGACATTATATTTTTATACAACCAGTTAGTCAAACTAGGTAGTAACGTAATATTTGAGTGGATCCCAAGCCACGTCGGAATTTTAGGAAACGAAATTGCAGACCAGACTGCAAAAGTCGCTCTTAATAAAGATACAGTAGATTGTCATATTCCCCTTTATAAAGAAGACATCAAATGTTTAACAAAAAACATTTTAAAACAAATTTGGCAAAAACAGTGGTAAGATAACACAAAGGGAAGATTACTACACTCCTTCCAAAATAATGTATCATTTAAGATTACTATTCCACCAATGAATAGAGAAAATGAACGAATAATTTACAGATTAAGATCTGGCTCTATTAATGTAAATAAATATCTTCACAAAATAGAGAAAAGCCCGAGTGAAATTTGTGAAAACTGCAAAGTCACAGACGATGTTGTACACTTTCTATTAGTCTGCTCAAAATATGATGCGCAACGTAAACATATGTTTGATCAGCTTAAAAATAAGGGAGTCGTAGATCTCTCATTGAAACACCTGCTATCCGGTTACAAACACACCTTTAGTCCCGTGCATAACTATCTACGGGAAACTAATATACTTATAAGAAAATAGGAAGACTCTCAACTACATGTATAAGTGTCATTTAGCTTTAGTTTAGAGATTATACAACAAATAATAATGTATTTGGAACTAGTGTATATGAATTATTTCTCAGACGGTCCCGAAGTTAAATTATTTCATAAAGTCAGTATACAACCAGCAAGATTAAAGATAAATGAAAAACTCACCCGATTATGAAATAATTTCCTTTTTAAATATATATATAATAAGCACAAGCAAGTCACAAGTGCAATGCACACTTCACCTTTGTGTCAGTCCATTGAGCGTAATCAAACAGACTTTTTCTACCTGTGTCATACATCAGTAAATCATTCACCTTTCAAACACCAGTACTAATTGACCATGAAATGCACGCATTTAATTTTAACAAGTATCAACATTCAATTTTAACGCTGATCTATTGAAGATTAGTATATTAGATAAGTTAACAGTGCATATTGAGGGATAATACAACATCACTTTAAAATTCTATACAATGAAAAATTGCAGTCATATCTTTTAAGACAACAAACACAACACACTATGCTCAGATATTTAACAATAGAAACATTTGCTACAGGCTTTTCTTTTTATGAAAGTGCCACTAACATTTATCTTAATTATTTAATGTTATATGTTTAAAGATTATAGGAAAATACAATATGTCTTCTCCGATTTTCATAAACTGACAACTATAGTCATATTCATATTGATAGAAATAAGAAAAATAAACAAACACAAACACAATCACTACGCTCATACATTATTAGAATAGTAACAAGAGTTAAATCCTTTTCTATAACAATAAAATGATAAAATCTAAAATTTGTACTAGAGGATGTCAGTTAGACAAACACACACAGATTATTGTATAATTATATATATGCACATCCCAGCACTTCTGTTTCGCTGAC